>NC_091821.1:286247418-286447491 GCF_038994185.2 Dermacentor albipictus | reverse complement strand
ACTCGTGCCACTGAACCGTTTGGTCCACTCCACAGGTCCGTAATCACATCGCGCTAGCTTTGCGGGTCCCTATTGAGAACGCGTACTTGCGTCGTACGCAAACGTTTCATCACGCTTACTGTCGTTTAATATCCTAGTCCATACAAGACACGTACCTCAAACGACAACGAAAACTTGCGTAACTTACGCACATCCGCAGAACCCTTAAAAATGCGTCTTCTAATAACTGGTTCCAGAGAAGTCAGAACGCAGCCGCCCTCAACACACACGAGCTACCCCATCATAAACAGTGCTAGGGGCAAGGCCTGCTGGGGCTATGAACCCAGAAGGCGAGAAAACACCACTGCCATTCAAATCAGCGGATTCAAAACTGATGCAGAGAGCCACTGCAAACCTATGTTTACCCAAATGCACTTACAAAATTGTGCATCCACGCGATGGAACAAAGTTTTCGTCGCCAGGTTGACCGCCTCACTGGCGTTGACCGCCTTCTTGTGTCCGTTGCGGAACGAATGAACAAGAACCTAGAACTCGAGCGTGTCAATGGCGAGCAAGGTGGCGAGAACACGAAAACGAAAAAAAAAAGCGGAGGACTGTGGCCCTGCCATACGTGCAGAACATATACCACCGCTTGAAAAAGCTAGGGCGCAAAGCTGGAGTGCTCACTGCCCCCCAAAAAACTGAAAAGCCTCTGCGACGCGCCAATGCAGAAGAGCCGATAAAGCAGCAAGGGTGCACGATAAATTACTAGAGCCGCTTTGTGGATTTCGCAGAAGCTGCGGTGTATTCTATACGTTTGAAATGTGGGGAAAAGTATTTAGGGCAAACTGGAAGATGCACAAGCGAAGAGTAAATGAACATAAACTTATCGTCGAGCAAGTGAACAGGAATTTAGGCATCCACGTCCAGAGATTGCCTAAAGCTTGTGCCGCAGAATTCAAACGCTGTGAAATGACCAGCTGGTTCAGGAAGATTATTGAGGCAGCCGAGATTGCCAGACTTCAGGACCAATGTGTTAGCACGACGTCGTTGTTGCTAACAAAAAATAACTTGATCTTTTACACGTGTAATTATTTTCTTGAGTGCGCAGAAGTGCCCTGTGTCACGTGATGTGCAATGACGTGTCTGTGACTCGTGTGATTCCTCTGGATAAATGTATAAGGAACTGTGTTTCTTTCAAATGAATGTTCTTGAAAGTCAGTGCTCGTAGTATCGTCTTCTCGTCTCGTGTTCCCGTCTACGTTTTGTGCTCTTAACACCAGCATTCTCAAACTGTGTCGCGTAAAACCCGTGGGAATGGGAACAGAGGAAAACATAGGCCATTGCTTTTCTTTGCATACAGAGATGTGAACGCAAACCCGCGTATAGAGAACATGGCGGTTCAAAGTCGTAGCGATGGCACAGTTCCCTTGGCTAATGAAGCCAGCACGAATGGTTGGGCTCTTTGTATAGTTTACATCAAGGGGGCAATGCAGGATGCGCCGAGTTTGGCGAAACTCGGGATCTTCACGAGCTCTGGCGACACCCCAAGATGAAAGCACAAATGGTACTGAGACACAGTTTATCTTTCGAGAAGTCTCCAGTTTCATTCGTTTATCTACATTCACTATGGATGGCTATCATTTCTTTGGCTTTGCCTTCTGGGCGGTCGACAAAGTGGGGCTCACGTGATCATACCGTCAGTGCATGGTGGTGCCTACTTTCACTTGTTTGTCGTTCCACCCAGTGCATTGCATGCACAAGGAAGTTATAAAACAAATGCATTTAGTACAATGTTATTAGATACATTAACGTGGTTTAGAAGCATTTTAAAGCGTGCAAGATTTACACTGAATGTGTATTAGACTAATTTGTAATTTAGTGCGCTTCGCATTATACCACCAGGGAACGCTGTGGTGGCGTCATCACATTCATTCACAGGGCGAGCATGGCGGCTAAACATCGAAGAGGCCTAGTGTAAACAAAATTCGTACAACGAGCTTGCAGTCCGCGACGTAGCGATCAGGCTCGACGATGACTTCTATTTGTTGGATAGTTCTGTTCCTCCGTGAGCAATCTTTCCGTGCACTCCGTAAGTCTGCCAATAGCGTCGGCGATTTTACAGATCACGGCGTAATGCTGTGCACGGCGTAATGCTGAAGAAACAACTTGTCCGGTGCTGCTTCTATGAGTGCGCCGAGTTCCTCCACTCTGCGTTACTGTGATCGTCACGAATACTACATAGTGTGTGCGAAAGGAAGAGAGCCTATATAGCGATGATGCGACAAGGAGGAGGTGCCGACGATGGATCTCGCAACCAACACAGTGAAGCAGAAATCGACAAACTGCAGATAAGTATATTTCTACTGTTTCATATTTAGCATAATAATAGTGCACGGATTAAGTCACTTTCGTAGTAACGAACTGAATGTCCAGCAGTTTAAAAAGGCATTTAGAACCAAAGAGTGTTCGTGATTTTACATGCACATGGGCCCGCGAAAATATGGAAAAGGTAAAGGTAACCTTCACTAAATTAGTGAGATAACAAAAATTCATGAGTGATGTCTCCCAGCAGAATGTATGGAAAATTATCTTTATCCAGGTGAAAGCAGGAAACTTATACAATAGTTTCATTGGTTGAACAGCACATGGAAGGCATTACCGAATCGTGATCGCCACGTTACCGATATCATTGAAAAAAGTTTAGAATCATCGCATTCTACCGGTTATGCATTATGGGACATAAACCAGGAGGTTAACAAAGAAACTTGAGAAGTCGAGGACTGTGCAGAAAGCGAAGTAACAAAAATTGTTGGAGATAGCATTAAGGCAGGAAGACAGTGGCGTAGCAAACCGTGGCAACTGATATGCTAGTTGAGATTACGAAAAAAAAAATGGAATTGGCAGGCAGGCCATGCACGTCTTCAATCACTTGTTGCTAATTCCTCACAGGTGATTACATAAGCGTGACAGAATGGACGTCAAGGAGAGAGAACTGCAGCCGAGGATCGTAGAAAATTGCGCAATGGGACAAAAATATGATGTTTGTAGGCATAGGATGCATTCAGCACGCATAAGACGGGATTGTAGGGAGAGGAATTTGTTTTGCAGTGAACAAAAATAGGCTTGTGGTGCTGACAGTAGAGACTCGTGAAGGTGCGACGACACCTCAGCTGCTGGCACATTAATCAACATGACAATTGGCTCTGAGAAAGACAACCCAAGTTATGAAAAATAAAGCAACGTTGTCCCGACACATTGTTTTATTATGCATACACTAAAGGTTTCCACAGTTAAGGGCACTTAGTACTGATAGTGCAACGAGCATTTTTCTTTGCAAACAATGGTTTATATGTGGTTGATTCACTCGAACAATCCACTTTTTTTGCAGCGAAACATTCTGCTGCTGGAGGTACTCAACCACCTTGTGGCAGTAGGCGAGCGCCAGGCACGTGCTCTTTAGAGTGTGGCAGAGGTCCAAAGGGCTGCTCTGCAACTGTAGTATCGGTGGCCTCACTGCGCTCCACTCGAGCCCCCAGAAGACACCTTATAAAGGAGCGTTCAGTTTATTATTTTGTTTATTATTCAAGAGCACGAATAAAATTATTGCAGTAAGCATTGTGCTGTGCACATTAGGGCACTTGTAACATGCACTTGGCGTCTCTTCAAAATGGGCAAAAACGTAAGACAACCTGTGCCACGCTTGGACTATGTAAATGAAAAATGCACTAATGCAGCATACACGTCATTGTGCTGTTTGTTCTTTCTATGTGCAAGAATACAATGTGTGTTGATTAGCCACAACATGAATGGTGTTTGTAATTCACAATGAAAAGACAGGAAACAGCAGGAGCTTAATAATGCTATCACCTGTAGCCAGTGCATAGGAATGCGACACTCCCCGATTCAAACGTGCCACTACATGCATGTTCGATACCATATATTCTTTAACAATGTCATATATTTGCATGTACTAATTTTCACACAGCTTAAGCCCTTGCATAGCCGACTTGTGATGTATCCATTTCATAGGCCGAATAACTGTACACTTTGTCCTTTTGTGCTGTTTGAAAAGCGGCATCCTCTACAGTCGGATAAAACTTCAGAAGACAAGAGAGGCCCCGTCCAGATGACCAAAGCGCAGCAGCAGATCGCCTCCACGTCTAAAGAAACAGTCCCCCTCCAACGAGCGGGTATTAGTGCGTCTGGTGGCACGAAGTCAGTCTAAAGTACGGGCCCATTGGTGCAGGCTTGTGTTCACCTGCCTTTGAAGGGCAGGTTTTTTGGTCTCCTAAAGTTGTATCCGACTATAGAATCACGTAATGCCATGCACCGGTTGCATAGACTTTAGCAACTTGATAGCACACAATGAACAGGAACAGAAATCTATACAGGCATCCAAGCAAAGCTGGCTGGAAGCTGATTGAAGTAATGGAAGCTTGTGCTTCACATAGGAAACTGCTCTGTCCAGTACAATTGTTGAGTCCGGTGTGGCACCTATTATGTCAACAGTGTCAATATACAAATTACACTTTTCAAAGGCCATTCATTTCGCCATTATTTTTGCATGGCGGTTCTTTCAATCGGTGCTTGTATTACATGAGCAGGTGGATTTGAAAGCAAAGCTTCGTTTGCAAACCTTCAGACTTCCATACTTGTGTGGCAAGGCACTGGCATGTTGTCAAATAGCTCCCACTTCCTCGGTCCTGCACCAAAGAAGCCGAATGCTCAATTTGAAGTTGGATCGCGCAACAATTCGAGGGCACACAAAGAAGAGTAACACAAACAGCACAGCGTTCTGCTGTGTGTATTTCTCTTCTTTGTGTCCTGTCGAATTGTTGTGCAATTCAACTTCAAGCTTCTATATATATATATATATATATATATATATATATATATATATATATATATATATATATATATATATATATATATATATATATATATATATACACACACCCTGTCTCCAACCTCACCAATGCTCTTGTTATTAGGCCACAAGCGTTAAATTTTGCAGCACAGGTGTATGCACGGGCCATATTCTTTACCACTAAACTCAGAGGAATCAAAAGGCAAGCATTAACCATCCTTACTGCTGCCGTTACCATCATCATCATGACAGCAATGGAAAGACAGCGCCACGTTTCAGTAAAGGGAGTGCCGGAGGGAAAGGCCTGACAGTGGGGCTTACAATAAAAATAGCAGTTACAAGACATGTTCAATACCAAAATATGCTGCATGTCGCTCATCCTACTTTGGCATTGCGGCAAGCTTTTATATGTTTGAGCATATCGCGTTTTGTGTAATCATTGCTCTAAAGCTGTACAAAAGGTCTATTCGCTCTGCAGTTTTTGTAAGAGGTAGAGTATCCGCCTCACGTGCAAGAGGACCGTGGTTCAAATCCCGGTGCCGCGTAATTTTCCATAGGATAAAAAAAAGCAAGTCCGCGTGTGGATAAAACTGCATAAACAGGCCTGGAGTGCGGCATGATCCCGGTGATCAGAACCGGCAACGCACTCTCTCACCAGAGCAGGATTGGCCACCCTGGTGCAGTACTTAGCCTCAACCTTTTATATGAATACAACAATCAAACACCGGCCCTCAGTCCCCAGCAGCCGCGAAGCAACTGACCAAGGCGGCGGTCAGACCTGTGACGCAGCAGAGGGTGCTAAGAATCGCTGGCTCCAGACAGGCCGCCATTGGAATCTGAAGCTGGCAACGTTTAACGTTAGAACGTTATCTAGTGAGGCGAGTGTAGCAGTGTTATTGTAGGAATTAGAGGGTAGTAAATGGGATATAATAGGGCTCAGTGAGGTTAGGAGGGCAAAAGAAACATATACAGTGCTAAAAGGCGGGCACGTCCTATGCTACCGGGGCTTAGCGGAGACGAGAACTAGGAGTCGGATTCCTGATTATTAAGGATATAGCTGGTAATATACAGGAATTCTATGGCATTAACGAGAGGGTGGCAGGTCTTGTTGTGAAACTTAATAAGAGGTACAAATTGAAGGCCGTACAGGTCTACGCACCTACATCCACTCATGATGACCAGGAAGTCGAAAGCTTCTATGAAGATGTGGAATCGGCAATGGGTAAAGACAAAACAAAATACAGTATACTGATGGGCGACTTCTATGCCAATGTAGGCAAGAAGCTGGCTGGAGACGAGTCAGTGGGGGAATATGGCATAGGCTCTAGGAATAGCAGGGGAGAGTTATTAGTAGAGTTTGCAGAACAGAATAATATGCGGATATTTGAATACCTTCTTCCGCAAGCGGGATAGCCGAAAGTGGACGTGGAGGAGCCCGAATAGCGAGACTAGAAATGAAATAGACTTCATACTCTGCCCTAACCCTGACATCATACAAGATGTGGACGTGCTCGGCAAGGTGCGCTGCGGTGAGCATAGGATCGTAAGAACTCGAATTAGCCTAAACTTGAGGAGGGAACGGAAAAAACTGGTACATAAGAAGCAAATCAATGAGTTAGCGGTAAGAGGCAAACGAGATGGATTCCGCATCACGCTACAGAACAGGTATTCGGCGTTAACTCAGGAAGAGGACCTTAGTGTTGAAGCAATGAACGAAAATCTTATGGGCATCATTAAGGAGTGCGCAATAGAAGTCGGTGGTAACGCCGTTAGACAGGAAACCAGTAAGCTATCGCAGGAGACGAAAGATCTGATCAAGAAACGCCACCCTACAGCTAGAATAGAACTGGCAGAACTTTCTAAGTTGATCAACAAGCGTAAAACAGCTGACATAAGGAATTATTATATGGATAGAATGGAACATGCTCTCAAGAACAGAGGAAGCCTAAAAGCAGTGGAGAAGAATCTAGGAATAGGCAAGAATCAGATGTGTGCGTTAGGAGACAAAGCCGGCAATATCATTACTAATATGGGTGAGATAGTTCAAGTGGCTGAGGAGTTCTATAGAGATTTATACAGTACCCGTAGCTCCTACGACGATAATGTGATTGAGAATAGTGTAGAGGAATTTGAAATCCCAGAAGTATCGCCGGAAGAAGTAAAGAACGCCTTGGGAGCTATGCAAAAGGGGATGGCAGTGGGGGAGGATCAAGTAACATCAGACTTGTTGAAGGATGGTGGGCACATTGTTCTAGAAAAACTGCCCCCCCCCCCCTCTACACACAATACTTCATGACCTCGACCGTACCGGAATTTTGGAACAACGCTAACATAATCCTAATCCATAAGGAAAGGAACGCCAAAGACTGAAAAATTATAGACCGATCAGCTTACTGTCCGTTGCCTACAAAGTATTTACTAAGGAACACCTTAGAATTCTGTCGACCAAAGGACCAGGCAGGATTCCGTAAAGGCTACTCAAAAATAGACCATATTCACACTAACAATCAGGTGATAGAGAAATGTGCTGAATATAACCAACCCTTATATATAGCTTTCATTGATTACGAAAAAGCGTTTGATTCGGTCGAAACCTCAGCAGTCATGGAGGCAATCTGGAATCAGGGTGTAGGCGAGCCATGTGTAAAAATACTGAAAGATTTCTATAGCGGCTCCACGGTCACCGTAGTCCTCCATAAAGAAACCAACAAAATCCCAATAAAGAAGGGCGTCAGGCAGGGAGATACGATCTCTCCAATGCTGTTCACGGCGTGTTTACAGGAGGTATTCAGAGACCTGGATGGGGAAGAATTGGGGATAAGATTTAATAGAGAACACCTTAGTACCTTGCGGTTCGCTGATAATACTGCCTTGCTTAGTAACTCAGGGGAACAATTGCAATGCATGCTCACTGACCTGGAGAGGCAAAGCAGAAGGGTGAGTCTAAATCTTAATCTGCATAAAACTAAAGTAATGTTTAACAGTCTCGGAAGAAAACAGCAGTTTATGATAGGTAGCGAGGCACTGGAAGGGGTAAGGGAATATATCTACTTAGGGCAGGTAGTGACCACGAATCCGGATCATGAGAGTGAAATAATCAGAAGAATAAGAATGGGCTGAGGTGCATTTGGCAGGCATTCTCAAATCGTTAACAGCAGGTTGCCACTATCCCTCTAGAGAAAAGTATATAACAGCTGTGTCTTACCAGTACTCACGTACGGGGCACAAGCCTGGAGGCTTACGAAAAAGGTTCTGCTTAAATTGAGGACGACGCAACGAGCTATGGAAAGAAGAATGATGGGTGTAACGTTAAGGGATAAGAGCAGATTGGGTGAGGGAACAAACGCGAGATAATGACATGTTAATTGGAATCAAGAAAAAGAAATGGGCATGGGCAGAACATGTAATGAGGAAGGCAGATAACCGATGGTCATTAAGGGTTACGTAGTGATTTCCAAGGGAAGGGAAGTGTAGCAGGGGGCGGCAGAAAGTTAGGTGGGCGGATGAGATTAACAAGTTTGCAGGGACAACATGGCCACCATTAGTACATGACCGGGGTAGTTTGAGAAGGATGGGAGAGTCCTTTGCACTGCAGTGGGCGTAACCAGGCTGATGATGATGATGACCTAGGTGCAAGAATGCGCTGCATGTACCCTGTGCGCATTCGATGGAGGACAGAAAGATAGTGCCCGAAAGAGGAGGCACGCCCTTGACGCGCCCAGGAAAGGCGTGGCAAGCGGCTCACGGCAAGTGTGCAGAGAGAGAGCGGGACTATGGGGCGGGGCTCCACCACTGGAAAAGCTGGCGCCACCGTCGGCGTGACGTGGCATGAGGGATCACGTGGACGCAGCGGCCGCGTCGTCTGCTTCGGAAGCGCCGAAGCGAGCTGAAAACGAAAGTTTAAAGTCTTCGCTGCGCTGCGGTTTCGATGAAGTGGTGAGGCTTTCCCGCCTTGGGTGTCTGCATGACAACATTTGAAATCACCATAATAGGCAGTGGCAGCCTTTGGAGGCGTGCAGCATGATAGGCTACTGCTCGGTGCCGCATTGCCGGACGTACGCATCGGAGCCCGGTGTCAGCCTTATTCACGCGTAGCTGCAGGACAAGAACCTCCGTGAAGCATGGCTCGCGAAACTTAGAACCGACAAACAGACATCGGCTACAACTCGGGTATGCAGCAAGCACAGGCGCGAGGAATATTTCTGCTACGGCGCCGGGACTGCGATGTTCGGGGAGTAGCAGAAAACGCCCACTGAGACGTTCGCCCGCGCTCCATGCCCGGCTAATGTCACGACGGTTTGGTCTACGAAGTTGTTGATGGCAGACACTGGCAAGTCCACTGGAACGGCAAGGGGGTGGTAAGAAGCACATTAAATAAAGGCATGGCATTTGCTCATGTTTGTGTTATGAATTAACGCCCTATATTACAAAAAAGAAGCACTGCGATATCGCCCGATGACAGCATACAGTGGGACCCAACTTTAGAAATAATATTGAAACGTCCTAGAATTTAGAAGAAAAAAAAATATTGAATCGTCGCGACGGCACACCACATTCGCCGTAGGCGTCGAAGTCCCTTATTAAAACGAAATTGTGTTTTAACAGCTCTGATAACGTCCACACAACAATGGTTGCTTGTGGACTGTTATATACTCATATACTGCGGCCTAAAACTCGCAGCACGGTGTGAAAACGCTCTAAGTGAAAGATAAACATTGTGCGCGGACATGCGTGCAGACGCGCAGTCGGTCGCCGCAAACCCGTGTGATCGCTGCATGCATTGAGGCTTCGTTATGTTATGCGCCATTTCGTTATACAGACCGCCCACTGTAAGAACATATTTCACTTAGTTTGCGCTCAGAGATTGCCGACCTTTCAGGCAAGAATCCGGTTCGGGAGACTCCATCGCGGCGACCGTGCGCAGTGGCTTTCACTGTACGTATTCGGTAAAGAGATAGCGTCTGCAAGCTCAATGAACATTTAGTAGGTAAGGCCAGTTGACTCATACGGAATTGTTTACCGGCTTTGTTTTCAACTTTTGTTTATGCTCTTGCTTCGATACCTGTGTATAATTTGAATTCAGCAGTTTAAAGAATTGAGTTGTAGTCCTTTAAGTGACTGGTGTATTTATGTATCGCTTTGATGTTTTAACTTTGTTGTGACTTTGATGTTTTTCTTGCCAACATTGTGTAATGAAAAAAAAATGAACTCAAAATGCTTGTTGTTATTTTTTTTGTTTACTGCATTGGACGGTGTTCAGTGTATATATGCGACAGAATGTAATAATTGTGTTAATATGAATTTAATATGTTGTTTCACCAACTGCCTGGTCATTTTACAAGCACTGCGTGCTTAGATCGACCAGCAAATTGACCCTGTACAAAGAAATTTGGATAAATAAATGAAATGAAATGAAAAATGAAACGATTGTGTGCCTTCAGTCTGCTCAAGATTATTATTTCTACAGTAATAAAGTTTCCTCGTTTTGAGAGTACTTACAGAAATGTACAGGAGGCCAGCAGCGTGGTGTTTTTATTAAGCGCCGTAAGCCAAACCTCTGGGGAGCGTGGCGCGTGATCCCTCATATTACGCAAGGGAGGTGCCTCCGACAGATTGTGACTCCGTAAGTCCTCGCCGCCAATTGCCAAGTTGCAATAATGCGTTGATAACAATACGCGGCGCTGGCGCGTTTCGTTGTGCAGCCTTCTGCGCTTGAAACGTGGAAGCAGCTTGCCGCGCAGGGTGCGCTCATGTTGTCATACACGGCTTTTTGTCTGCATATTTTCTTGGCTGTGGCTTTGGCGCGTTCTTGTAGCTTTGGCGCGTTGGCTCCGTTCAATGAATGCCGTCGAGCAAACTCGGGTAAAACTCGGGTGAACGAGAAACTCGGCGCATCCTGCATAGCACCCGAGGTGATGTCATCCACGAGCTTGCAGAGGCATACATGTGGATTAGGCGTCCAAGGTGGAATCGGGACTCGCCATGTGGCGCCAGTTGAAACGGAGCCAGGCAACGACACGGAGGCCGTGCGAGCATGACGACGCTACCGTGCCGACGTTGACGGCGCTGTTTGAAAGCGTGTGTTACCTGCCAGTTAACAACAACAAAAAAAAAAAACGACGACGCTCATCGTGGTCGCTGTAATGGGCGATACGCTTGTGTTCACTCTGGATGGGGCGCACTGCCCTGCCCATTTGGGCATTACCATTTGTCATTCGCATCTAGCATTTATGAGCCTTTTTATTACAAAGAGCTGTTCTCTGGAGGGCTACGAGCCCCATGTCACTCTGCATATGCCGCGTTGGCAAGTTCTGCTTGTCCTGGGGAAGAAGCGGGGGCCTCGACCGAACCGAATGAGAAGAAAGAAAACTAAACGACACCGGCCTCTTCTCATCAGGCCTTCTCTTCGGAAAATTCCGGAAGCGTGAACGCTGTTTTATTTCCATTGCTAGCGAGAGAGCGTACTCCAGTAAGCATACGGCCCCAAGGGGAGGCGGGAGCCAGTGGGGTCAGCCCGCCAGCCGTGGCCTTGCATAACAAAGTAGCTGAACCTTCGAGGAGATGTCACGTAGACGCTGCTATGGGAGTTGAGAAGAGCGCGATTTTGCCCATCGATCGGGGCTGTTTGCGATCCGGTAAGCTGGTTCGGTTCATCTGGACGCCGCATCACTAACTGTTGTTTTACAATTTTTGGAGTGATAGGTTGCCGAATTCACTAAGTGTACGCACTACCAAATACTATCTTTGTATTCTGCTTATTAATCTTCAACCCTTGTCTTACGCTTACTCGATTATCGAAAGTCAAGAAGGAGGGCTGACAGATGGGGTAATACACGTGTTATAAAGCATATAAACAGGGATAAAGTGCTTCAGAAAGGCTGGCCAACGTATTGATAGGAGGAACTATGTTAGCCAAAAGCGGCCTAGCCTACCTCGTCAGGGTAGTTTTAACAGGTCAATGGAGTGACGTCACGTGCAGTCGTTGTCGGTGGCAGTTGGCTGTGATTGATAAAAAAAATTGTGCGATGTCATTTGACGGCTGTAGGTGTGGTTTCTAAGACGAGGGGACAAGAGCGGGATTTTTGGAAGAGGCAGCAAAAAACAGAAAATAAAAAAAATTATGCACATAGCAGGCACCATGGGAATCGATGTAAGCGAAGCTTTGTGTGTTGTTTGTTTTTATTTACGATCATTAGCGGTGATGTTGACGATGAATGTTTAAATTCTTCAACGTTTTGTCAACACGAGAGCAGTGAGTTGATGTTTAACGTTACCTTGCGTGCACCACTGCTGTTCGTCTACGTAGTACACAAAACACAAAGGGAGAGGTGTTTGCTTGAGGCGTTTTTGTGGACCATACGTCATAACTCCTGGGATGGTTGAGCATTGTCATTGCCTCACATGGCACATCGCATCGTGGCAGAAGCATTAAACTTGGATTTTGAGGCTGTACACTCCAAAACCCCAATCAGATTATGAGGCAGGCCGTAGTGGCGCACTCCGGATTAATTTTGGCACTGTGATGTTCTTTAATGTGTCCCTAAATCAAAGTGTGCGAGCGTTTTCGTATTTCGCCCCCGCCGAAATGCGGCTGTCTTGGACAAATCCACGACCTCGAGCAATGCCATAGCGGCAAAGCTATCGCGGCCGGCACATAAGTGTTGATTTGAGGTGTGACCGCGTCCATTGAGTCGCCTAGACCTTACGGTGCGCTTTAATTGACGGTTTGCAAAAATACTGTTGCGCATGCGCGAACACGGCTGTCACGAGCGCCCTCTACATGGTTAGGTACGAGGAGCAGACGAACAACCAACGCAGCTATAGCGCGCCTTGAGACGACGGTTTGTGGTGGTTTTGATCGCGGTATTTTCGTGAAAAGGACGGCTCGTTGTGTTGCGTATTGTGCACAAAGTGTTTCACTAGCAAACGGAGCATGAGTTTATTTCGGTTTCCGTCCGAGAAGAGCTATCCGGCGAGAAAAGCAGCACGGATAAGCGACAGCCGGAGATGCTATCACAGCACACAACTTGCTCGCTCCTCGCAGAGCCGGTTCTCATCGCGCTATTATCTGCTACTGAATTGTCATATGCCAGAGCTGCGAAGTTATTTCGGCCTACAAGCTTCGAGACACCCTTAAACGCAGCCGCATTTTGCCGGAATAGGGAAAGTGCAAGATGGACGGGGACGGACAGCGCTTGCGAACGCGCCGTGGTGTCACTCAGTTGTCGCTGACATGTTATTATACTAAATATTATAAAGTGACGTCGAAAGTGCGGCTCATATGACAACCAGCGCCTAGTACTACGCCACTGAAGTGATCGAAACACACCATTCGAGGGCAGTTGGTGTGACCGACGGGCAGCGCGGAGCGACCACCGCGCGACGGAGTTCGGCTGGTTTGCTCTTTTCTGCCGACGGTGTACAGATAGGCAAATGTATTTCCTATTTAGCCTTTTAATATGGATGCATGAGGTAAAGAGCTAGCAAAAGCACTTCCTAGCAGAAGCTTCTTCGTAACCGGCGACACCCACGGCCAGCGAGCGAGGCCTACCGACTTCATCGATGGCAATTAGTGCGTCGAGAGAACGGCGCGTCGTTTGAGACATTCCCGTATTTGCCGTGCGCGAAAAAAGGACCGTCGTAACAAGTCAAACAGCTCCGTGAAGCTTTGCTTTGTTCCAGATGGGCCATATTAGTAGGATAAACTCTCCTAAGCGGAACATCACACTCGGCGCGCTGACTTTGTCGGCAGCCGCCGAACGCTCGAGCCGGCAGGCCTAGCTCCCGGTTGTCGAAGCAGCAGCCGACGGCGCTTGTAATGAAAACGGAGCGGGCCATGAAGTGTTTATTTTCATGAGTATTTGAGCGTCTGGACGATTAGGTCGCGGTTAAATGAACGCAGAGTTGGGTCTCTCTATACTCTGTCGGCAGCAAAGAGCAAATAAGGATAGCCGCCTTGCACGGTGGTCGCTGCGCGCGGCCAGTCTGCGAAACCAAGTGTGGACACTCGGCGACACATCGGCAGCGTGTTTCGACGACGCGCACTCTGCTCTTTGTTGAAGGAGTGTATTTCGCTCGCGTCAGTCCCGTGCTGGCATCAGCAGCCCCAAATATACGATATCTTTAACGTAATTGTCATTCAGTGCCGAGCCTCGATGAGCCTGGAGAATAGTGGCAGTTATAGAAAGCAGATATTTCCACACGCGATCAGTTTGAGTGGTACGCTTCGAGGGGTCGGAGGTCTATGACATGCACGAAAACCGGAACGGAGTGACGGCGTCTTCAATTGTTTTTGACGTCATGAACACACGCGGTTGCCGCGGCAGAGGCCAAGCAGCAGCCGAGAAACGAAACTGGCTCTCTAACCACATACTCTCGCACGCAGAGCACTGCAGCTTTGCCTGTTGTGCGCCAGGTGGCGCTCACTATTTTGCAAACCGTCCATTAATACGGCTCTGCTTCTGCACGGCCTGCGTAAGTTGTGCGCTAGACACATTTGGATGGTTTTATTTTTCAGAAAAGCAGAAACGCACCGCACCGTACCTTCAACTTAAGCGTATTTGGCGTTTCCTTGCCTTCCCTTATCCCCCTCCCCCCTTGTATTTGCATGGGAACTGCGAGCGAAGAGTGTCGCTCGTTTCGAGACTGCGTCGGTTCTACCCATTCTCTGTCTTCTCTCGTCCCTCTCTTCCATTCTATCTAGCTTCCCTCTGGACTTGCACGTTTGTTAAAAGGTAAGCGCTTGCGGGGGGTCGCAGATAATTGCTGTCAAGGTGACGATGACCCGGGCGCTGCAGAAGGCATTGTGCACATTCGACGGGGTGTGGTCCAAACAAGTTCCTCACGTTTCTTTTCTTCTCTGCCACGCTCCTTCCATGTATATACATGCTCTGAACCACCCCCCGACGTGGTGTGCCAGACAACAGCAGCCACAGCAGCAGCAGCACCACCACCACCAGCACCACAACCAGCAGCAGCAGCAGTGGGAAAGTCGGAGGAAAAGGCAAAGCTGCTTCGCTTGAAAAAAATAGAGAAAGGAAGGACATGGGACGGTGGGGTGCTGGGGGAGCGAGAGGTTAGAAAACCTTGAGAGGTGCCGTAAGTGGCGTACGTTTGTGGTTTTAGAAGAGCAGGTGAGCCGGTCAATGTGCGAGTGACAAAAAGTCATGAGTTGAAAGAATGACTGGAGTACCTTAGCAGCAATGCGTCAGGTAATTTTGAAGGTGTTAAGATGGCGACACGGAGTCTGGGGGCAACGAATATGGTAGTTGCAAGGCAGCAGCTTGGTCTTGCAAGGGACGTTAGCCTCAGTAGTTCGGCGTAGGATTCGTCACGGCCCTGTGTGGTCGAGGTACCGAAAAAGCTATCCTGTAGTCTGGGACTTTGGAATGTGTCCGCGTGGGACTTTAAAGGGAAAAGAAGTAAAGAGGAAATTCCAGGAGGAAGGGAAAAACGGAAGAACAAACAGTAGTGGGACAGCAGAAAAAAAAATGGGAGGGGGCAGGTGTACAAGGAAAAGGGGCTTTCATGGTTTATATATGGGTAAAAGCGTGGAAGAGAATAATAAATTGAGTGTTAGGTGTGGAGGCAGGGAAGAACTGAAAATGGAGGAATAGGTGTGATTGAGAATCGAGGTTTGCTGGTGGCATAACGTGTTTTTGTGCGTCTGTTAATGATGTGAGAGTTCCTGGTTCAAGTTACAGCTTTTAGCGATTCTAAGTGGACACGTGCCAAATTGATCGCCATCTGGTGTAGGCGTTGAAAGTTGTGTATGAGGCTTGATTCTGTATGTTTCCTCTCGCGAGGCAACCGGAAATTTGTTTGTAGCACAGAGACCGTTTTTTTATGGGCGCCACCTTATTGCTGCGCAGTGGCGCCATCTATGGGCAGTGGGCATGCTGGCTTGGGCGAGCGCTCCGTTATGGATTGCAGGCATACGCCCAGTGGCAGTTTCTGGAGTTTGCTTTCGCGCTCGCGCTGTCTATTTAGCATGACGTGGCGTCTTCTACGTGCGAAACGGTTATGAAAACGTACTGATGTGGTTTCTGCCGGACTTTCTGCTGTCGTTGAGGCGGACAGAGCACGCCGCGCGATGTACGCGCTCATGTTCGAGCCGGCAATCAGCCTCGGAGATCAATTCTGCATTTCTTAATGTTCCATTCGCTAATGTGGCCTTATTGCTGTATCGTCCTCTAGTTCTAAGCTGCGGTTTAGGAGCAATGAAACATACGCGACAATCGTAACTGCGTGGGCACCGTTCTGCTACGATACTCCTGAGCTGTGCTGTTATGGTTTGACAAGCGTTCAAACTGTTAGCAGCAAATTACATTGCGTGACTACTTCGTTCTGTGGATGAGGTATCCACCCATGAATAAAATAGTTTGGTTCGTAATAACAGTATACCTTACAGTGTGAACTATACTTGTCCAGCAAAGCGACCGTTCACGAACTGTGCGAGCATCCAAAGCAGTGGTAGGTGCTGGATTACAGATATCTTTGTTCGATATAGCGCATGGTGCAAGCATGCGGCATCAATTTTTATAGATCTATAAACGTTGCGCGGTGTGACTATGCGATGTCGTACTGTGGCGTTAGCCCGTTTTGATAGCCCGTTTAGAGGATGATTTAGAGGATAGCCCGTTTAGAGGATGATAACCATTTTTTTTTCGGTTGTCTTCGTTTCGTTCTCTACGACGCACTCACGCGTGTTACGGAAATTTTGTCCTCAAGAATAGCCATCCCATTCTTTTGATGCTATCCCTCTCATACATTATGGCTTTATAGGGGAACAAGGCGATGTCGAAGCACATAGCTTATGTATGTATCATGCTGGTTCACCAACCGCAGTGATCACCGTGTTGACTAGTGCCATCGGCCTCATGCAGGAAGGCTAGCGTAGACATATAGTGACTTCAAGCCTACTAGACTTGAAATGCGTGAGAACGATGCCGGTGTATCACAAATATTCGATAGCACCTGCCACTTAGATGTTTCTTGGCTGCCTTAGGTTGACCGTACACGAGCATTCGCTCTTATGTTTTAGTCGCTATGCCAAGCGATCAGATAGTGAGCAGATTTACCATTTCATGCTGGTAATACAGAGACGTCGGTTCTCTTTGTTGAATTAGAACCGATATACGCAAAATAGTTCGCAACACATAGACACACTGCGGCTGATAATGCGCGTCACATGTTTGCGCCCCCAAGAGATATTTCCGCGCACTGTAGTTACCGATGCACCGAAAGGCTTCCCTGACGATCTTGTATGAACGGAAATTGCGGAAATTTCAGAACGTACGATCTAAAACATCTCTAACTCGTTACGCAGCATGCGACAGGAATACTTTGAAGCAGCGCCGCACCGGATCGCTCAAGCCAGGGAGGAGGAAAGGCTCGTCGCGCGCCGTTTCCTCCTCGCCCGATGAAAAGGTGTATAGAGCTTTGCTTTATCGAATATAGGGCCATGCTCATTGAAGTGGCTGGCTATCAATTGCTTTAGGTAAGCTGTGTTTTGTATCTGCGTGATGGCCGTGATGGCCATGAATATGTTGTCCAGCCTCACCGATGTATTGTTACAAGCGGCACATTACAGACTGTAGACTACGTTGCTTGACGTGCAGGTGAAACTAGAAGTCACCTTGTGAAGGTAATCCGACGTTGTATTTTTACTGTAGTAGTAGACTCAGTATGTTTGCAGGTAGTGCACCTGGGGCGGTCACAGGGACTGGATGTTGGCTTCGTATTTGTCGCTTGGCATTAGCAACAATGCCCTTAATGTTAGTCTTGCGTCGGTAGGCTACTCTGGGCGGAAGACCTTATTAGGTTTTCGTTGCTGGTGAGAATTGGGTAGTATTTACTGAGGATGTTGTTTACGTTTGGGAGTACGTTTCAGAATTTAGTACTAAGAAGAGGCGTTGTTTTTGTGAATGCGGCTTTTGAGGACCTCGCTTTGATAAAATTTGGCTGCATGGGTGTAGGCTTTTTGAAGGCAGTGCTCGGGTGGACCCTGTTTATAGTTTTTTTTTTCAAAGATGATCGAGACTGTTTATTTAGTTCTTGTTTTCAACGCAAATGTGGCGTAGTCGTGTGGCTCGACCTTTGTCTCGGTCGGTTGGTGTCTCGGATGGTGGCTCGTATACTATAGGTGCTGTTTATCAAAAGGTTTCCTATTGAGCGTTGTCTTTCGTGTCTCATTGTCAGTACACACTGTTGTTCCAAGTTATGCGCTCGGATGACGTTTCCGACGTGAACTTTATTGTTGGGTGCAAAGAATTTAGGAATGTTACAAATTTATCTAGACAGTCCTGACCATGTCGCCGCATTATAAATACGTCGTCTATGTATCGTAGGTATGTGTGGGACCTGTTTGTGCAGTGAGATAGGAAATTCGTTTCTAGAGTTCCCATAAATATGTTCGCGTAGGTTTGTGGAAAACATACACCCATGCTTCTTCCATGTATTTGTAGGTAGTAATTCTCCTCAAATTCCAAGTAATTATACGTTACAAGTGATTCAAGAAGAGACACATAGATTTGGACAGTGTTCTGCATTGTGTTTCGACAGCGTTTCTTTTATCGAAGATAAACCAACAGGGATTGCAATGTTGGTCCACAGTGCCGTGACGTCTAGTGTTGCGATCATGTTTTGTGATAGTGGGCCTTTAGCACTAGTGTCCTCCACAATTCTCAGTAGGTGGAGGGTATCTTGCATAAATGACGGAAGTGTATTGGGAAAGTCACCAAGTAAGTGGTTAAGAAATGTGGGGAGGCTCCTTGTAGGGGTGTTGTTCGACTGTTGGGCGCCCTGGGATGTTAGCGGTGTATAGTTCAGTGAGTGGAATTTCATGAATTTTCAGGAGGTAGAAGTGCCCTGCAGTTTTGATACTTGGTTTAATAAATTTGAATTTTGCCGGTGTTATCAATTCTTCAACCAAAAGTAATTTCAGCATGTTGGTAATTGTCAGTGTGTATGGTAACGTCGCATCGTTGTGTTTACTTTTAGTCAAGCCCTGCATAAAACACCGCTTATATAGCGGAACTGGGGATTAATTTTTAGTAGCTTCTACCCGGCCCTTTTCACCGTCCTAATGAGCGAACGTCCGACAATATAGGTGTTATAAAAATATACCGGAAATCGAGATCAAAATTTAGCCTCTTATAAATGGGCAGATTTGGCGGCTCAGAATGTCGGCGGCCCGCCATAATTGCGGAAGAAGAAGTTAGCCACCCGCAGAGCAAGTTACCAAAGTAATATACGGCTCATACTATACGCGACTAATGCAAGCAGCCCAGCTTGCAAGTGGCCTAAGACGTAAGCGGCCAACTGTTCGCGAGGTTCACACGACAAGCGACTCAGCCTTGTGTGTCTCAAAGCGTCGCTGGCCTGTCTTCGGAGCGGCTCACAACAGGAACGGTTTGCCATTATGTGGCCTTTAAATCATGTGGCCTACACAGTAGTTCCCAAAAAAGGGTACTTATACGGGCTGCGCGCCTCTTTCTAAACCGCATATGTACGTTGCGATACATCTACACATCAGCTCAGAAACAGAAACAAAGAACGGACCAAATACTCACCAGTCACGAATCGAACCCGGTTAGACTGCATGGCAGACAGACATCAATTCCATCACACTATGGCACTGTAGCGATTTGTAGTGAGTAAAAGGGTCGCAAAACATTTTGTGATATATCGCTAAAGTGTATCTGTAAGTGCTCTTAATATGCCAATGCACAGTATTTTCCAACCTATAAGCACGTTTTATTTCAGCGCACTTCGTGAATGAATCGCACAT
This sequence comes from Dermacentor albipictus, assembly GCF_038994185.2. NCBI lineage: Eukaryota > Metazoa > Arthropoda > Arachnida > Ixodida > Ixodidae > Dermacentor > Dermacentor albipictus. The sequence goes on along the minus strand of NC_091821.1, from coordinate 286,427,851 downwards.
TGAATCCGCCACGGTGGCTTAGTAATTATATTAAGAGCGCTTACAGAACATGAAGTACACTTTATTTATTCAATAAATAAATAAAGTGTACTTCATGTGCTGTAAGCGCTGTTAATATGCCAATGCACAGTATTTTCCAACCTATAAGCACGTTTTATTTCAGTGCACTTCGTGAATGACTTGCACATTGAATCCGCTACGGTGGCTTAGTAATTATAGTTCTCGACGGCTAATTTCGAAGACGCGTGATCACTACCGGCTGCAACAGAATTTTCATCATCATCGTCATCATCATCAGCCTATTTTATGTCCACTGCAGGACAAACGTAGTGGACATAAAACAGCACAGGAGTAATCTCCAATTACCCCTGTCCTGCGCTAACCAATTCCTACTAGTGCCTGCGAATTTCTCAATTTTATCACACTAAGAAGACTTCGGTCGTCATCGACTTCTCTTGGCAACCATTCTGTAACCTTAATGGTCCACCGGTTACCCAGCCTACGCGTTACATGAACTACGAAGCTCCGTTTTTTTTCTTGATATCAATTAGAATACCGGCTATACTCGTTTGCTCTCTTATCGACACCGCTCTCTTCCTGTCTCTTAAAGTTATGCCTAGAATTCTTCGTTCCATCGCTCTTTGCGCGGTCCTTAATTTGTTCTCGAGCTTCTTTGTCAGTCTCCAAGTTTCTACCCCATATATTAGCACCGGTAGGATGCACTGATTGTATACCTTTCTTTTTAATGATAATGGTAAGCTACTAGTCAGGACCTCATAATACCTGCCATATGCGCTCCAAACCTTTTTTATTCTTCTTTAAGTTTCTTTCTCACGATCAGCGTCCCCTGTGAGTAATTGACCTAGGTAAACGTACACCTTCACAGACTAGAGGCTGACCGGCGATCCTGAACTCTTGTTCCCTTGCCCGGCTATTCATCATTATCGTTGTCTTCCGCATATTAAATTTTACCAGCTCTTTAATAGCTGCAAAAATGCCAAAGGTCGTTGTACTACATGATGTCACTACCCGTTAAAAAACACTCCGGGACATCGAAATTCGCCCGCAGCCTTTAGTTAACGGCGTTCCTTCCATCCTGATCATCATCATCAGCATCATAATCATCATCAGCCTGGCTACGCCCTCTGCAGGGCAAAGGCCTTGCCCATACTACCACGGACTACCATACTACCATACCTACTACTACTACCTACCTACTACCATACTATACTGTGCTAACTAAGACCATGTTGTCCCTGCAAACTTCTTAATCTCATCCGTTCACCTAACTTTCGGCCGCCCCCTGCTACGCTTCCCTTCTGTTGGAACCCAGTCCGTAACCCTTAATGACCATCGGTTATCTTTCCTCCTCATTACATCCCCTAACCATGCCTATTTCTTTTTCTTGATTTCAAATAAGATGTAATTACCTCGCGTTTGTTGCCTCACCCAGTCGGCTCTTTTCTTATCCCTTCCCAGTTGAAAATGACAACAGAGGTTGTGTTCAGTACTACAGAAATTTCTGTTGTACAACAGGATTTTTCTGTAGTAACTACAGATTCCTGATGGAGCGACAGACTTTTCTGATGTACAACAGACATTTGTTGTTGCTACTACAGAAGTACAGTCTGTCGTATGTCTGTTGTTACTACAGAAAGCTGAAGCTCTACAACAGATTTTTGTAGTACTACAGAAATTTCTGTTGTACAACAGGATTTTTCTGTAGTAACTACAGATTCCTGATGGAGCGACAGACTTTTCTGATGTACAACAGACATTTGTTGTTGCTACTACAGAAGTACAGTCTGTCGTATGTCTGTTGTTACAACAGAAAGCTGAAGCTCTACAACAGATTTTTGTAGTACTACAGAAAAAATTGTCATCACTACAGGCACCCTGTTGTCCCAACAGAAATGTTCCTGAAGTAACCCGAAAAACTTCTGTAGTGCTACAGAGAGCTGTTGAAATACTACAGAAACCTATTGTGGCAACAGGCCCCCAATTGTCACAACAGAAGTGTTCCTGAAGTAATGCGACCAACTTCTGTTGTACTACAGAAAAATGTTGTTGTACGACAGAAGCCTATCATTGCAACAGGCCCCCAGTTGTCATAACAGAAGTGCTCCTGAAGTAATGGACAAACTGCTGTTGTACTACAGAGAACTGTTCCACAACGGAAACCTATCGCCGCAACATGTACCCAATGATGACAACAGAAGTGCACTGAAATTGTGTGATGCGACAAGCTTCTGTAGTGCCCGGTTGAAAAAGACAAAAGGAATTCCTGTCGCAACTACAGAAATTCTGTTGTACGACAGAAGTTGTTGACATTTCTTAATTGGGAGACATTTCTGACATTACGACAGAAATTCTGATTTCGCAACAGAAGCATTCTGTCGCGACAACAAGAGTTCTGAAGTCGGAACAACAGCTTTATATCCTGACAGCGACTCCGACGTTACGACACCAATTCTGACGTCGCAGCAGAAACATTCGGTCGCGACGGCCAAGAGTTCCGAAGTCGCAACAGAAGCGCTTTCCGTCGCGGTCCTTTAAAATTGTATGTTTTCGCATCGGTGGTGTACACTGTACTTTTCTCTTGCGCGGTATTCAATCGCGCTTCTCTGAAGCCGGCAATGCTGATGGCACCGACACCGGTAATAAAGTCGACGTGGCGAATAGTTACAATTGTGCCGTGACGACGCGGCACCAGCAACGCCCTACCGGCCGCCTCAAAATCGGCCGCTGATCAAAATCATACCATCTGCGGGAATGGCTGCGTATCCGTTTTTTTTTTGGTAAGATGTGGCACACAGGCCTGTGGACTTACATGTGCTGTTACACTGACACATTAGTTAATTTCCCAGGAATATTTCACAAGCTTATGCGATGCAGAAAAGAAGATTTTGGTTGTTCCACAAAGTTGCGTGAAAAGCTGTCTCGCTCGGGTCTCATTAATCTGGTACAGTGCTGCCGTGAGAAGCCAGTATGCTCTCAGAAAGAACTCTCATCCACGAATATTCATGTAGCTATTTTGCATTGAACACACGAATTATATGCGCGCTCAAAAGTGTAAAGAACGAGAGACAACTGTCGAAACTAGCAGTAATAACCCTAAAAGTCAACGTTGTCTATTTCTGAATTTCTTATTTTATATGGATATCTTACATAAAAATCCATGTTCTAGAACTCCATGACGTACCTGTCGATGGTACGAACACTCTTGCTCTTCTAGAGATGCGGCACTTGAGGCGGTGGAGTGATAGCGGATCTTGGCTCTCAAAATGCAAATGTAAACATCAGCGCATCGGCTCGTCGTACTGTTCACATGGCCAAAACGTACACTCGGAAAGCATGTCAGGGGTGGTGCAGTGGTAAGATGCCGGGCTCGGAATCATGAGGTCGCATGTTCGAATCCTAGGCGTAGACGTTTTTTTTAATTTTTTTTACTTTTATGTTTTTCTTTTTTGTACTAACAAATTTACATAACCTTACGGACGTCTCTGTCAATTTTTAATTAAATATTGATCAAGAACTACACAACTTTCTACTACAGGACGTCGCACTACAGACAACAGAACTACAGGCAACAGAACTACAGGCAACAGAACTACAGGCAACAGAACTACAGGCAACAGAACTACAGAAACAACGTCCCAAAATACGACAGACTCTTAAAATTTCCTGTTGTGTTTTTCAACTGGGTTAACATTACACCTATCATTCTTCTTTCCATAGCTTGTTGCGTCGTCCTCAATTTAAGTAGAACCCTTTTCGTAAGCCTCCAGGTTTCTGTCCCGTAGGTGACTACTGGTAACACACAGCTGTTATACACTTTTCTCCTGAGGGATAATGGCAACCTGCTGTTAATGATCTGAGAATGCCTGCCAAAGACACCCCAGCCCATTCTTATTCTTCTGATTATTTCAGTCTTGTGATCCGGATCCGCGGTCACTACCTGCCTTAAGTAGACGTATTCCCTTACCACTCCCAGTGCCTCGCTACATATTGTAAACTGATGTTTTCTTCCGAGACTGTTGAACATTACTTTAGTTTCCTGCAGATAACTTTTTAGACATACCCTTCTGCTTCCCCTGTCCAGGTCAGTGAGCGTGCATTGCAATTGGTCGCCTGAGTTACTAAGCAAGGTAATATCATCAGCTAATCGCAAGTTACAAAGGTATTCTCCATTAACTCTTGTCCCCAATTCTTCCCAATCCAGGTGTCTGAATACCTCCTGTAAACAGGCTGTGAATAGAGTTGCAGAGATCGTATCTTCCTGCTTGACGCCCTTCTTTATTGAGATCTTGTTGCTTTCTTTATGCAGGAATACGGTGGCTGTAGATCCACTGTAGATATATTTCGGCATTTTTACATACGGGTCGTCTACACCCTGATTGCGTAATGCCTGCATGACTGCTGAGGTTTCGACTGAATCACACGCTTTCTCGCAATCACTGAAAGCTATATATAAGGGTTGGTTATATTCCGCACATTTATCTATCACCTGATTCATAGTATGAATATGGTCTATTGTTGAGTAGCCTTTGCGACATCTTGCCTGGTCCTTTGGTTGACAGAAGTCTAAGGTGTTCCTGATTCTATTCGCGATTACCTTAGTATACTTTGTAGGCAACGGACAGTAAGCTGATTGGTTCATAATTTTTCGATTCTTTGGCGTGCCCTTTTTTATGGATTAAATTATGTTGGCTTTATTCCGAGATTCCGGTACGCTCGAGGTTATGAGGCATTGCGTATACAGGGTGGCTAGTTTTTCTAGAACAATTTGCCCACCATCCTTCAACAAATCTCCTGTAACCTGATCCTCCCCAGCTGCCTTACCCATTTGCATAGCTCCCAAGACTTTCTTTACTTCTTCCGGTGTTACTTGTAAGATGTCAAAATCCTCTAGACTATTCCCTCTTCCATTATCGTCGTGGGTGCCACTGGTACTGCATAAATCTCTACAGAACTCCTCAGCCACTTGAACTATATTATCCATATTAGTAATGACATTACCAGCTTTGTCCCTTAACGCATACATCTGATTCTTGCCTAATCCTAGTTTCTTTTTCACTGCTTTTAGGCGTCCTCCGTTTTTGAGAGCATGCTTAATACTATCCATATTATACTTCCATATGTCAGCTATCTTACGCTTGTTGATTAGCTTGGAAAGTTCTGCCAGTTATAATCTAGCTGTAGGGTTTGAGGCTTTCATACATTGGCCTTTCCTAATAAGATCTTTCGTCTCACGCGATAGCTTACCGGTATCCTGTTTAACGAAGCTACTACCGGCTGCTATTGCTCACTCCTTAATGATGAGCAGGTACGGGAAGTTCCACATCAAAAGCCGCTCACTGTTTGACAAGAAACATTGTGCAACGCTTTTTTGCATTCACATACAATATTTTAGCGATAAAAGGAACATCAGTTTCAACCGCAGTAATTTTAGGCCTTTTAGAGCGATTGAGACATTAGAATCTACTGTTTACTTCATCGCCTGCTTTTTACCAGCTTACATCTGATGCGCTGGGCTGCGCGTAGAAGTTTGAGCGAACAGGTTGAACAGTTAGGCTTCCGAAGTGCAGAAACACCTGCATATTTCTGAAGAGACATAGGATTCTTTATACACTGTTGAAATGTAGAAAGTTTGGGCGCCATATTTGTCAGCAGGTTTAATGTAACTTCGTTATCTCTGCTGAATGCTTAAAAGCATTCTATACTAATCCAGCACCGCGGAAACTGTTCAACATGGCTCAGCGCGCTTTGAACGAGGCCTAAGATTTGAACGAAAGCGCTTGGATATGCTTTGATATAATACATAGCGAGGCATAGCGTCACTGCTTCTTCAAGATTGCGTCCTTTGCGCAAGATGACAACTTCGCCCTCTGGAGAACAGATGTCCTGGGAAGACTCAGTCCACAGAATCTTTGATCTGGGCCCATTTGTCGTCTGAAGTCCGATCCTAAAACTACGAAAGAATTTGCACAATGTTAAGTTTTAACCGTGTTCTCTGAGTAATATTAGAGACAACTAGAACTGTAATGTACGCTGTACTTGTTACAACTTACAGTTATGTGGAAACAGTTTTCGTGAACTTTCTAAGTGACTTGCATCCCGAGTGAAGTGTGAAACGAATACATGATATCGCACCACCAGAATATTTCGTGCATTTTACGTGTTCGTACCAACTGCACAGAAGATAAAAAAACGACACAAGATATAGCTACAGCTTAGTAAATCAGCGCACTTACTGAAGCAATGAGCGAGTATTTCGCATGTCTCCCTCTCAGCTCATCATCAATGCTGGTGAAGTCCATATCACCAATGTATAGTTTTGTAACGAGCTCTTTGTACAGTCTGTTCGCGATTTCGTCGCTCTTCTGTTTAAACCCCTCACCTCTGCTTCGATGCCAAGCTGAAAATCGGAAGCAGTACGTATTTCAGTTCATCATCAAATGCTTAATTTCACCACGTAAGGTGCCATAATAACAATTTCTTCGTTAGAAAATAAGCTTGGCAGCCGAGCGGGTGGGTTGGTCTTGCGCATCTTGATAGTGCTGTACAAGAGTACCATCATTCTCTTCTTGTTAAAAGGCGCTGTTGAACCAAACGCCTTCGCAATTGCCTAGGGAAAAATAACTGGTTACTGAATCTTCTCTTCGCTCATACGAGACAACTATTTCAACATTCTCGACGGAAATCCAGGCTCAGATTTAAATTCGTATTATCGGTTTCTGTCCTTATTTCACTATTCGCTGACAACCATTATAATATTGTCACCAGGTAGTGACGGTGAAGAAAGCAGCAAACCTGAGTGATGAAACTAGCGTTTTATTGGGTGAACCTGTGCCGTCAAAAAGTGGCTACACACGAGGAGCAACAACAGCGGCGAACACAGTCGGCGATCGTCGAAAATCTTCGCTGGTGGTCAAGCACGTCGGCTTTTACACACGAGTCATAGAAGGTTCTAGAGTAATCGGTGGTGCCCGCGTGTCCTCCAGAAAGTTCTACACAATTCACGTCGCACATGCAATCAGATTACCCAAGCTTCGTGACAACAGAACCATCGATAACATTCGAGAAACTTCCGATACATGCGGGCGCGTCCCGCGTTGAGCGATAACATTTCTTAGAGGGTGGAAAGCGCTCACCCAGAAAAGATGAACAAGTCCACGTGTCAATGCTCTCTCTAAAAAGCGTCGTCCCCGATGATACAAACGTAACAGGAGATCGAAACACAAAAGGACATTTATAAAAGAAAAGTAACAAAACAACAAACAAACAAAGCCCTAATTAACATTGTCCCAAAAGAGAAAGTCCAAATTTCAGCTATGCAAAGCCCCAAAGTTCGCTAGTGATGGTAAAACGACTTAAGTCGCACAACGTGGGCTATTTCAGCTCTTGAGCGGCGCCGCTGTGATAGCAAAAAGCCGCCTGGCACGACCTCACAGTGGAGTGCGCCAATGCGTCGGGTGATCTTGTAGGGCCTGAAATAGCGGCGTAAAAGCTTCTCGCTAAGTCCTCGTCGGCGCAAAGAGGTCCAAACCCAAACACGGTCACCGGGCTGGTACTCGACGTAGCGTAGTCGAAGGCTGCAATGTCGGCTGTCGGTCCTCTGCTGGTCTTTGATCCGGAGGCGGGAGAGCTGTCGGCCTTTTTCGGCGCGCTGGAGATAGGTGGCGGCGTCCAGATTCTCTTCGTCGGTCACGTGTGGCAGCATGGCGTCGACAGTCGTTGTCGGGTTCTTCCGGAAACCAGCTTGAACGGAATGATCTGTGTTGTTTCTTGCACCGCCGTGTTGGAAGCGAAGGTTAGGTACGGCAGAACGGTATCCCAGTGTTGTGTTCGACGTCGACGTACACTGCTAGCATGGCGGTGAGGGTCTTGTTCAGGCGCTCCGTAAGACCATTCGTCTGTGAGTGGCAGGCAGTTGTCCTCCTGTGGCTTGTCTGGCTGTATTGCAGAATGGCCGCGTGAGATCCGCTGTAAAGGCTGTTACTGTGTCGGTGATGATGACTTCTGGGGCGCGATGTCGAAGCTGGATGTTCTCGATGAAGAATTTCGCCACTTCGGCTAGCGCTACTTTTCGGCAGAGCTTTCCTTTCAGTGAAGTGGTTGAGGTAGTTCGTCGCCACGACGATCCACTTATTTCCAGATGTGGACATCGGAAAGGGTCCCCAACAAGTCCATCGCGATCTGCTTAAATGGTTGGCAAGGAAGCTCGATCGGCTGTAGTAATCCCACTGCCCTTGTCGGTGGCGTCTTGTGTCACTGACAGTCTCGGCATGTCTCTACGTAACAGGCGACGTTGGCGGTCAGGCACGGCCAGTAATACTTTTCCTGTATCCTAGATAGCGTTTGGGAGAACCCGAGATGCCCAGTGGTCGGATCGTCATGTAGGGCGCGTAGTACTTCTGGATGCAGTGCGGAGGGAACAAGAAGGTAGTTGATGAAGAAATTACGGCCACTGACCAAGTCAAGGTGAAAAAACACACAGAGACGTTTCGGGACCCGTACGGGTTCCTTGATCACACTAAAAGCGGGCAAAAGCCGCAAGTCGTTTTTATGCCAAAATGTGACGTAGGGAACGGGTGTAGTTAGCAGGAAGATTTCCATCAGTCCTGTTGATATTGTTGTCAGTAGTTTGAATAAATAAAGATTCTAACAAGAGTCGCGTCATCGAATTCTTTTCCTTAGCTATTATAGCAGCGTTTTCCCAATCGATGCGGTGACTGCGATTATCGGCGTGTTCGGCAAGGGTGCGGACTGGTGAAAAGCTCTTGACGAGTAAGTTGTTTTGAAGTGAAAACGAAGACAATCCTCGCTTAAATGCCCACAAAGACAACATCCGTGTTCGCTTTCAAATACTCGACGAGGCTTTTAAGGCGTAAGCCTTTAGTGGCTCATGAGAGCCCGGGCGCAGTCCGTGGTGGACGCAGGAAAGCGGTGATCACCGGCGCGGCGAGCATGAGAGGGGGCGCCACCGGCGAGGGAAGCAAGCAGAGGAGGCGCCATGCCAGTAGCGCTGTGCGAGTGGGCGTGTGCGAGAGCGCGGACATGCGCGTGGGTGTGCGCGCACATCTGCGGTAAACCTTGGAGCCATATGATTGGGATTGCATTCCATGCTCGCGGCCACGGCAGCGTCCGTTCGCAGACACGTCACACTCCGCTAAGGGGTGCTTTTGACGTCATCAGAGTGGCGCGCGTACTGCGCATGCGCTCAGTAGAAGGCGCCACCGTCGCTCTCCAAACCGGCGTCGGCAGACCCTCCTCGCTAGCCGAGTCAGTATCCGAAGCGCGCTCCCGTTTCTCCAGCAACCAAGCGCGCTCGCGCTGCCGAACAAAAGCGCAAGTCGCGGCAGGCTCAGGGACAACATTCGAGTGGAAAGGAACAGCGTCTTCCAGAGTCTCCCAACACAAGAAGGGTGAAAGCTCTGCTTGTGTCCAAGGTATCGTACGGTATGAACTACCATCAGCACACAAAAAGGACAACTAATCGAATACAGGCATCGGGTAATAACAGGTCTTTCAAGCTTTACCATGCTTGAAGGCCTCTATGAGAAAGAGCAAACAAACACGCACCTAGATAGAGTAGAGTTGCAGCCTGCAGCACAAATTCTTTCCCTCAAGAGCTCAGAACCTGGTCCTAAGATACTATGCCAGCTAGCATATGAGATGCAAATACGACTACCCCTCCCTTGAGAAACAACCGCGGGAGCACCTGAATTTGAAGCACAACAGGCCCATACCGTGCAATATGGGCGCAAACAATTAGGCCAATGAGACTATATTCAACTGCCAAACACACAGAGGAGGTTGCTGATTATGAAGATTCTAGCAAACATCAGGCACACATAGTACACTGATGTTGCTATAGCAGTGTAAAGTAGTGTGACACTACATAAAACTAAACCCCATATAAGTGAGTACCATTCCAGGTCATCCTACGCCTAGAAAAACTGAACTGAAAGCAATCAAAGCAGCACTTGTAGTGCAGATTACGCCCAGCACAGCACCTTGCGCACCTGCATTATTTCACCAGAAACTGTCTGGCCCTGCACATCACACGAGATTGTCAGGAACATCCACTTGTCAAAACGTTGGCTCCTGCTTTCACCTTGTTCTCGCTTTGCTCATCGTCTTGAATTCCCGTCTCCCGCCTTCCCCGTGTTTTCCCCAGAATAAGAAAGACATCTTTGAAGCATTGCCATTTGTTGGGCGTGTTGGTAAATTGAAAGCATATTTAGCGCCAGCAAACAAGGACGTAAGGGAGACGACAACACAAAGCGCGTTGTGTTGTCGTCTCCCTTACGTCCTTGTTTGCTGGCGCTAAATATGCTTACATCTTTGAAGGATAGATAAAAATTGGTGCTTGATGCAGCCAAACATAAATAAAAATGCCACAGAAAGAAAATACACAAAAATTCTATGTGCAGAAAAAAATCATTACAATTGCCAATCATGCATGCCAGCACCTTTCAAGAACACTGTTCTTATTCCAATAGACAGACTGACAGGTTGCTTGTGCAAGCACACTCTTCGAGTTCCATGCCATTAAAAAAAAAAAGAGTCTCTTGGAGGGTAGCCACAAGCGCACTTGGTGATCACAATGTTTTTTTTCCCTGGACTTGTATATATCTGAATTTTCTCCCTTTCCCGTTTTCATGTTTGGTTTCATCAAGCACTAGTTTTTATCAGGTTTTATTGCTGTACTACCTTCTGGTAACCTTTAGTGATAACTGAATTTTCACAATTAACCTTTTAATTACAGGTTAATGTACCCTGTTCGTACTCATTCACATTATACATTCTTGTTACATTGGGCAAACAAAAGATTTTATAAGGTACACAGGAGCATCATAAGGGTCATTAAAGTGACTTGTCGCATTCTAAAAAAATAAAGAATAGCCCGGCTGCAAACGGTACCGGAGGACACATAGGACGAACAAAAAAGCGAGATGATCTAACAACCAAAAGTTTATTGTACACACCTAGTAAATGCTGGCTGACAAGCAATGAACCGAACATACACAAAAAGGAGAAGCAAAAATTAATGTGTGTTTTCTGACAGGAAATGCATCCATTTCTAACGGAGGCCGTGCTGACAAGATTCTCCCAGCATTTTTAGATCTACAGCTTCCGTAATTTCTCTGGGCAGCCGATCTGCACAATATGCTAGCTTCTTCCTCTACAATACACGCTCAGGTGAGAGTGCATTGTAGAGGAAGAAGCTAGAATTCTGTTATGGAATGCTTGCTTCTGTTATGTTATGGAGAAATTATGGAAGCTGTAGATCTAAAGACACGGGAAGAATCTTGTGTCAGCCAGGCCTCTGTTACACTTTCAGAGATGGATGCGTTTCCAATATGCTAGCTTCTTCCTCTACAATACACGCTCAGATGAGGAGAGTGCATTGTAGAGGAAGAAGGTAGCATTCTGTTATGGAATGCTAGCATTCTGTTATGTTATGGAGAAATTATGGAAGCTGTAGATCTAAAGACACGGGAAGAATCTTGTGTCAGCCTGGCCTCTGTTACACTTTCAGAGATGCATGCGTTTCCTGTTGGGACCTCTATGGACACACATCAAATTTCGCTTCTGCTTTTTGTGTAAATTCAATTTATTGCTTGTCGACCAGCATTTACTCGGCATGTTCAATAAATTTTCATTGGTTAATACGCCTCATGATCACCTTGGTTTCTAGCAGAAAGGTGTTCATTCTTTTTACAGTGAAGCTATATACGTCTAGGCGAAGCACTAGCGGTCCGATCACAAAAACCCTAGTGTAGGGGTATCAGCCATTGCATTTGTCTTAGATGATGGACGGAGAAATTTCTTGTTGGGTAGACATAGAAATGCTTATGCATTTAAAACATATACATTTATCTACGTATTATTGGAGGGAAGCGACACAGAGGGGGACGGGGTTAGGACAAGATCATGATGTCATAATTATCTCGCAGCAAAGGTATGGTCACCGAAAGTGATGTCGTTTCTCTCTCGCAGCAGAGCGCGCGTTGTTAGGATTGGGGGCTCAATCCCATCGCTCGTAATCAGTTGTCAAGATTGGAGTCGGGCATGAAATAGAAGGCAGCTGGCCCATGCCGTCGTCCTACTTATCCACGCTGAGGACGTTGATGAAGGGAAGGACTGCTTCTCATCGAGAACGAGGAATATGGGTTTATTTACAGTATCTACATAAGGATGTCGCTGTTCATCAGTGTAGCATGACTGCGAGAGAAAGTGCCCTGAGCCGCCGCACAACAGCTGTTTATAAACACTCGGTCCTCCCTCGATACCAAGGTGAGGGAAACGGCCGACCAGTCATCGTAAACGAATCACCTCTCTGCGCGACGGCTTACACACACACACTCACACACACACTTCCTTGCGCGAGGTTCACGGCCCCCAACCGAGGTCAGACGGACTTCGTAGAACTCGGGGCTTGTGCCAGGAAAGGTGCCTTTTATTCCCCGAGCTGACCCCCCCCCCCAGCGCGGCCGGGTGCCCATTGTCTTGCGTCTTGGACGGCGCGTGGGAAGGGGTCTCGAACTACGTTCCCGAGGGGACTCCCTCGTTCACAGCAGATCAGGTTGGCGGTGGCGGGTTCAGGCACAAAGCCTGCTTCGTCGCACTCATCTTGGCTCCACCGACGGAGAGTTGAGGACGCGCGTATTGTTCTTCACACACAGTCGACTTAGTGACACCGTGGCTAGAGGTTTGCGGTGGTGTTCCAGGAAAGTTGCCGCCGCTGTCGCAACTGCCAGGCAAAACTTGCACTTCAGCTGGCCGTTCTTAATAGCGTACAGCAGTCTCCCTCCGAAATCCCAACAGGTATAAAAATGTGTCCTTGTATTTAATTAAATGAAATGTGCAGCCCCAGTGTGTCACTTGGCAACTACAGTGCGTAACCGAGTCATAACTACTATGATAAACGCATTACAATACACAAATGCGTAACATAATTCAGAAAAACTTTGATGGACCTGCTGTATTAAAACAATGAACCACTCATTGCCCTTTCTATAATGGTGATCTTGCAAAGCGCGATGAGTGGCATTGCAAATAAAGAAAGTGATAAACCCAAGCCAAACGTGCGCGTAACCTCCTTAAGAAACACAGATATAATCAATAATATAGAAAGACTTGAATAAACCGGAGGAATTAACCCAGTGATAAACACCGGGGCCGCGTATTTCAGCTTCACTGGTTTACCATCTGTACAGGGTGTATGGGCAGTAATTTTTTTTGTTATTGTTTGTTACGTATTGTATAATGTTGTGCGAGTAAAACACCTTGGGCTAGTTGGTGCATTGTATAGGTACTGCTTTTTCGGTGGTTTTTTCTTAATGTTGTGCCCTTCATTTTGTAACTACTTTTTTATGCCCCCTCAACTAATGCTCCAACCTTGCAGCCCGCGAGGTATAAAGTAAGTACATAAGCACATGTCATTCATTCATCTGCATACACCTCGCACCATTCCTTGCTGAAAAAATGTCACTGTGTTGATGTCTCGCAGTGTGCATCTACATTACCTGTCGTTTGAATTTCGGTATAGTTTGTGAACAGTGTAGTGCATAAAGATGGCATGACATTAAGGTTATGACCTCTGTGGTTCATAAGCAAACGTTGCTAAAGGTGACATGTCGGATTGTTCAAAATAAGACCAATTGTATATATCACAGTTACTTTAACATCATTTAATTGACCCCTTGACAAAAACTTCACTTCGCATAGATTCCAACACGTGCACTGAATCTGCAGCTTTTTTTTTGCTTATTAATGTGGTCGTTACTACATGGCCACACTGTAGATTTGAAAACAAAGTTCAATAAATTCGTTTCCTGCAATATAAAAATATGCGTAGATCACTGCGATTACAACACCAGAACTTGATACAAACATGCACACTATAGGATGCAGACAAATGCAAAGGACAAACTCCAGAATGTTGGCATCCTGATAATTATGAAAGTGAACGGTTTCATTACATGGCTGTCAATGAGAGGGAAAAATAAAACTTAATTGTATTTGTGGAACAAAAACGCATTGATAAGCTTAGAGATATAGTCATTGCTTAGCACTTTCGAAATGAATAATTATAGCTTGCTATCGACATTGAAGCAGCCTTTCGACAGCAAGAAAAGGAATCAGTTTTTCCAGCACTGAACATTGAATTGCAGATAATGCAAGCAGGCATAAAATTCTGCCAATACAATCTGTTTAGGAATACCAAATTGGAATAAACACTGAGACTTTCATTTGTACTTTCTCTGGCTGAGCTATCTAGTTCAAAATGACTCCCATAAGCATGTCGTAGCAATGATGACCTAATATAGCTTAAATGCATGACTAGCTTAAAAAATGTGGATGTTTGCTATACATTACAGTGAAGAAAATATAATATTTAATAACATTAACAATATAATAATAATATTTAACTCCACAAAACAGGCTAACCGTGAGCGGCGTGCGAGGCTGAGCAGAAAGCTGAAACACTCTACGGCAAGTGCGCCTGCCGTGGGCCTACGGTCTTGCATTATGGATAGCGCGTATTGATATGGTCTTCTAGTTAGAAGTTCCGAGTATACTACCAGGGCGAGACACCGGACAACAAAGTGCACGAGAAGGGTGCCTTTTAGAATGGTGCACAATGTACAGGTTTCTACAAAAGTGACGGTAACAGCTCAAAACATTTGATGCGTCAGCTTTCGTGCCTTTAGAAATATTTAGAGAGGACTCCCATATATATATATTCACAGCACACACACGGCGATGGACGAACCAGGCAAGCGCTAAGGTTGAATTTCACCACACAATTTTTATTCCACGTTCAGTAATCGGACAGATCATTTGCTGCTTCGTTCAGGGGCACACGCGGGCTTTCGGGTTGGTGCTTGTTGCGTTTGGCGCGAGAATATGGCTAGGAGCAGGCACCGTGTATGCGCAATCACGAGCAATGTACACACATCATTTCTCCAGGAGCTGACGCCGAGCACGGGTTGCGCGAGGATCTTGTTGGGCTGACACGACAACTTCGTGGCAGCCGAATTCCGAATAGTGCATATGCGGTGAGGGCAGCTATATGAACTTGTCGATAGGTCACCTTGTAGATTGTTGTAGCGCAGGCAGAACGATCACAGAAGGCAGATGAGACAGCACACAGCGCCGAACCACCTGCGCTGTTTACGTGCGCCATGTCGCACTGAACTTCAGAAACCGCCGTGACGCACTCCAAAACAAATTTTAACGCGTTTTTACATTACTAAACGTGCATATTGTAACGATGTTAGTAAAACAAGGATATTTATTAAAGGCGAACTTGTGCCCACAAGTAAAAGTCACTGAGGTCGTGCAGAAATCCGCGGCACTCGCGTTCTCAAGCTGGGCTCAAACCGTCTACCTCTTCTCCTCGCGTGACACCTCGTGCGCGTGGCGCATGCGAGCCGGGCCCAACTGGCTGCCCGTGCCACGAAGATCGCTGCCTGTTGTTGCCGAACAACGCCACTGTAAGGCGTGCACAGTGCCCAATGCAAAGGGCGCGCAACTTGAATGTCACCAAGTTTGTCGTGGCATTATCCCCCTCCTTACCGCATCGGCCCGATGCGTGAGAGGAAGTAGGGGCTCCTGTGGGCGCTCACTTTTTTTGTTGTTGTTGCTGTGGTTCATGACCTCTCCTGGTAGGGTTTCATGCGGACAACATGCACAACTTCCGTGGAGTTGCGCCGTCTTGGGCTCTCGTGTCTAGCGGATTTCACTTCGTTAGTGACGTCGCTTATACGACGAAGTATTTCGTAAGGGCCGAAGTATCGGCACAGAAGCTTTTCGGACAGTCCACGGTGTCGCACTGGGGTCCATACCCACACCTTGCCACCGGGCTGGTAATGAGCTTCGACGGCGCTGGTTGTACCGCCTGAAGTCGATGCGTTGTTGGCGGCGTATTCGGTACCTTGCCAGCTGTCGTGCCTCCTCGGCTCGTTGCAAGAAATCATCTAGGTCAGATGAGTTATGGTTTTCTTCATCTAACGGCAACATAGCATCCAAAGTTGTGGATACTGCTCGGCCGAATACAAGTTCAAACGGGGTGACTCGTGTTGTTTCCTGAACGGCCGTATTATATGCGAAGGTGATGTATGGCAAAATTTCGTCCAGCAGCCTATGTTCAACGTCGACATACATCGAAAGCATGTCGGTCAGTGTTCTGTTAAGGCGTTCAGTTAAACCGTTTGTCTGAGGGTGGTACGCCGTAGTTTTCCTATGATCAGTATGTGTCATTTGCAACAAGCATTTCATAAGGTCCGCAGTAAAGGCCGTTCCACGATCGGTAATAACAACTGTGGGAGCGCCATGCCTGGGCACGATATTGTGGACAAAGAATTTTGCAACTTCGACAGCCGTTGCATTGTACAGGGAATCAGTTTCGGCGTAACGGGTCAAATAGTCCGTGGCCACAACTATCCACTTTTTGCCTAAAGATGATGTTGGGAAGGGTCCAAGGAGGTCCATACCGACTTGTTGGAATGGGGCTTTTGGTGGCTCTATTGGCTGGAGGAGGCCGGCCGGTTTTACGGATGGAGTCTTGCGCCTTTGACACTCGCGACAAGTCTTGACGTAGTGCTGCACTGATGCTAATAACTTGGGCCAGTAGTATTTCAGACGAATCCTGGCGACTGTACGGCTCACGCCCATGTGTCCAGACGTCGGCTCATCGTGACAGGCATGCAAAATTTCTTCTCGCATAGATGTGGGTACGACAAGTAAAAACTTTGTCTCGCTGTTCTCGAAGTTTCTCTTGTAGAGGATACTTCCTCGCAGGCAGAACGAGGATAGCCCCCTAGAGAAAATACGCGGCAGTTGAACGTCGAGTCCCTCCAGGCGCTGTATAAGTGGAAGAAATTCCGGGTCATCTCGTTGTTGTTGAGCAATTTGTGACGCGTCAACAATGCCAAGGAACGGGAAATCCTCTTCTTCTGACACAGTTGTCTCGACGGGTGCGCGTGACAAGCAGTCGGCATCGCTGTGTTTCCTCCCGGATCGGTATACGACAGTAATGTCATACTCTTGAAGCCGAAGGCTCCATCTTGCTTGTCGTCCGGATGGATCCTTGAGATTCGCCAGCCAGCAAAGCGAATGGTGATCGCTGACTGCTCGGAATGGTCTACCATAGAGGTAGGGCCGAAATTTACATATTGCCCAAATGACTGCAAGGCACTCTTTCTCGGTTGCGGAGTAGTTTGCCTCTGCTTTCGAGAGCTTACGGCTTCCATAAGCAATTACTTTCTCCTGGCCGTTATTCCACCGCACTAGTATGGCACCGAGGCCGACGTTACTCGCATCGGTATGAACTTCAGTGTCGGCTGTCTCATCAAAATGGGCAAGGATTGGAGAAGCTTGCAGGCGTTTCCTTAACTCGTCAAAGGCGTCTTAATTGTTCGCTTTTCCACATGAAAGGTTGATCTTCTCTTGTCAGTATTGTAAGGGGCTCAGCAATGTTTGAAAAGTTTTCCACAAATCTTCTGTAGTATGCGCATAAACCCAAGAAACATCGCACTGACTTTTTGTCTGTGGGTGTCGGGAACCTCGCAACAGCTGCTGTCTTTTCGGGATCTGGCCGAACGCCTTCAGCACTGATGACGTCTCCGAGAAACCGAAGTTCATCGAAGCCGAATTGACATTTTTCCGGCTTAATTGTCAAGTCTGCTGCGCGAATAGCTTCTAATACTAGTCGCAGGCGCTCTAGATGTTGGTCAAATGTGGTGGAAAATACGACCACATCATCCAAATACACTAAGCATGACTGCCATTTCAATCCTGGAAGCACAGAGTCCATCATTCGCTGGAACATTGCGGGTGCGGAACAGAGGCCGAATGGAAGGGCTTTAAATTCGTAGAGGCCATCAGGGGTTACGAATGCTGTCTTTTCACGGTCCCGTTCATCCACCTCTATTTGCCAATATCCACTCTTGAGATCCAGGGAGGAGAAAAACTTTGCACATCGAATTCGATCTAACGTATCGTCGATACGCGGAAGGGGGTACACATCCCGCTTGGTTACGCTGTTCAGTTTACGGTAGTCGACGCAGAATCGAAGCGTGTTATCTTTTTTCTTAACCAGCACTACCGGAGACGCCCATGGACTGCTGGAAGTCTGAATAACGTCATCTGAAAGCATCTCCTCTACTTACTTCTTGATGATCTCCCTTTCTTTTGGTGACACTCGATACAGGTGCTGGCATACGGGTCTTGTGGCGTCCTCTGCTGTGATTCTGTGCTTCGCAACAGACGTGCGCCGTACCTTCGAGGACGTGGAGAAGCAGTCAGAAAAATCCTTTATCAGGGCATATATCTGTTTCTTTGGGGCTTCAGGGAGTCTCGGGTTGACGGTAATTGATCTGTCGACACTGCAGGTTCCTGGCAGGGCAGTTGACGTAGTTAGGCTGCATAATTCGGTCGCTTCACAGAACTCGTGGGAATAGGCAATAGCTGTTCCTTGTGCGATGTGTTGGAATTCATTACCGAAATTTGTAAGTGCGACATTTGCACGGCCATCGCTTAACTGAACAAGGCCCCGAGCCACGCAAATACCTTTGTTGAAAAGGAGCTCTATGTTTCCATCCGCTATGTCTTCGCGGTCAGAAAATCTTTCATTCTCCACAAGAACCATTACACTGCAGCGTGGCGGCGCAGTTACGTCATCGTCAACGACGCGCAGTGCAGCGAGACGTCGCTCCTCCGATTCTTCCACAGGTATAGCTTGTTTTGTCGAGAAAGATACACTGGACCTACGTAGGTTAATTATGGCGCCGTTAGCTTGTAGAAAATCCATTCCCAATATAAGTTCCCGTGAACATTCTGGCAGTACAATAAATTCAGAGACGTATGTGAAGCCTTTTATCGTAAGTCTTGCGGTGCATCGGCCAAGGGGCGTAATAAGATGGCCGCCTGCCGTGCGTATCTGCGGACCAGTCCACTTCGTCACAACTTTTTTAAGGTGCTTCGCCATCTTAAAGCTTGCTACTGAATAATCAGCGCCGGTGTCGACTAAGGCATTCAGCTCGCATCCGTATATTATCAACCGCAAATCTGACGTAATCGTTTCGTTCCTGCACCTGTAGACTAGAATTATCTCGTCACCGCACTGGAATCGCGTTGGAGGATCTTCGTAACTCTGGTTATCAGCGGCCTCACCTCCACAGGTCGCTTGCTTCAGTTTTCCTGGTGTGGGCTTGGTGAACGACGCCTAGGCAATCTTGGAGACGCGTGGGGGCTAGGCGATCGGTAGCGCATGGGCGACGGTGCCCGTGGTTGATGTTGGCGAGGAGTAACGGGGCTTTGGCGCGTTGACAAGTATTCTTCGATCTCCGCTGGCCGTTCACCGTTTCGGGGGCATGGTGCGCTTAAGGGAAAACCCCTTAACCCAACTTGACGGTACGGGCAGAACCTATACAGGTGACCCGCTTCTCCGCAGTGGAAACACAGAGGCCTGCGCTCGTGGTCACGCCAGACGTCACTTTTGCGGGGCCTTTGTTCCACAAAACGAGGTGCACTACGTGCTAAAGGCTGATAGGCAGCCGGTGGTTCCAGTAGACGAGGTGCACTGCGTACTGTCGACGGGTAGGGAACGGTCGTCGCAACTGCTCCACTACTGTGTACCGCGGGTTGCCTGAGTACGTCGGCGTACGTTGGGGTCCGCCGCGTCGGCTGTGGCTCACGCTCTGGATCCCGTATGACGTTCCTGAGTTCGTCCCGGACAACGTCGACGATAGATAGCGCAGCTGGAGCCTGAGGTATCTGCAACTTGTTGAGCTCTTCCCTGATCACTGACCGAACAAGCTCCCGCAGGGCTTCCAGGTCGTTTGGCAGGCCTCAAGGGAAGACATGGACAGGTGCGCAGCTTGCCTCACGGTGGTATTGCCGAGCCTGCTGTTCCAGCGTCTTTTCGATGGTCGTCGCTTCACATCTGAACTCGGTGACCGTGCGCGGTGGGTTGCGGACGAGAACTGCGAAGAGTTCCTGCTTTACTCCACGCATGAGATGGCGCAGCTTCTTATCTTCACTCATGGTGGCATCAGCACGCTTGAACAGGCGGGACATATCCTCGATGTACATTGCCACGTTCTCGTTTGTGAGCTGGTTCCTGGCTTGAAGGGCGATTTCCGCCTTTTCTTTACGATCTGTGCTCGCGTACGTTGCTAGCAGTTGTCGTCGAAATTCCTCCCAAGAGGTCAAAGAGGGTTCGTGGTTTTCATACCACGTTTTTGCGAAGTCTTCCAACGCGAAATATACGTTACGGAGCTTCTGTCTTTCATTCCATTCATTAAAGCTCGCCACTCTCTCGAACAGTTCCAACCAATCTTCCACGTCTTCGAACGAGTCATCATGGAATGTTGGCGGCTTGCTAGGTTGGCTTACGACTAGCTGTGCCGGTTTT
Source organism: Dermacentor albipictus (assembly GCF_038994185.2). Classification (NCBI taxonomy): domain Eukaryota; kingdom Metazoa; phylum Arthropoda; class Arachnida; order Ixodida; family Ixodidae; genus Dermacentor; species Dermacentor albipictus. The sequence goes on along the minus strand of NC_091821.1, from coordinate 286,407,417 downwards.
ACCTGGGTAGTCATTGTGGCGGCGTCCGTTGTGGGAGTTTCTCTTTGCAAGAAGAGAAGAGGGCCGAATTCGGGCGAGTCACCTCGAAGACGGCGACTGGTCCGCTGGTGTACAGGTGTCAGTTCCACGGGATGGACTCGCGGGTTGTTGGGGCTACGCTGACTTTCGTTCGTGGGGCTTCGACTCATGCCCCGCACCTCCACCAGAAATGTAACGATGTTAGTAAAACAAGGATATTTATTAAAGGCGAACTTGTGCCCACAAGTAAAAGTCACTGAGGTCGTGCAGAAATCCGCCGCAGTCGCGTTCTCAAGCTGGGCTCGAACCGTCTTCCTCTTCTCTTCACGTGACACCTCGTGCGCGTGGCGCATGCGAGCCGGGTCCAACTGGCTGCCCGTGCCACGAAGATCGCTGCCTGTTGTTGCCGAACAACGCCACTGTAAGGCGTGCACAGTGCCCATTGCAAAGGGCGCGCAACTTGAATGTCACCAAGTTTGTCGTGGCAATATTATTTGCTCCTAATCAAGAAAACTCAATAATATTAGAATATGAATACATTATTAATTACTATAAGAAGATTATGCAGCGTAGGCTACGAAACCTGGCAGTAAGCAACCCTGGGCGTCGCACCAGTCGCATTCTTGAAAGCGCAATCATGTGAAATGTGGCCCCTAAAAATCGCATTGCGACGCATGTGACTGCACCGATTTTCGTCGTTCCAGTCACAGCATGTGAAACAGCCTCTAGACGGTGAAAATCGCTCATCCGAAAAAAATAAGCAAGGCCACGTGTCTATGCATTAAGCATTACGTAGTGTTCAGCTGCATATATATCACACTTAACCATCCGTTCCAGTGCTTCAGTGTCGCGCTCTTATTGGGTCGGAAATGTTGGCTGTCTCCGCCATTGCCGACGTTCATCAATATAGCCATTAATATATTCGTTGCTCAAGATTGGAAATTATTTGTATGTAAAGCGTCCCTGCCAAACAAATTTAAAATAATCTGTAGAATATGCATACTTCCAGTTCTTTCGACGCAGATTGAGAATAAAATAGTTCTGGCATTAAGGACACAGCTGCGGCCTGGCGTGGAGCCCTCTGCAAACTTCACTTGCTTTTCGTCGTTGTACCCTGTGCCGCCTGGCCCACGCAAGCAGTGACAGAAATAGAGCTTAGGATTTGAACATGTTGGCATTGGTAGGTGTATTGCAGTACAAATATGGCTTGACAAGATTTACATCTGGGCAATGCTCAGATAAATCTCGTCAGTGCTATTCAAGCTGCATCAGCGTTAAACGAACCTTTGGTCATTTTTTACGCCCTCTTACATCCTTCCGCAATTTTTCCGAAAACATGTTGGGATACATATTTGAGAGTGTCTCTCCTAATACAAAGTACCTCGTTCGGAATAGGGTAGATTTTTGTCCTGAATTGCATTGCTTTCACGGAAACAAAGTGAGAAGAGACATCTTTCTGCCTTATTAGTCTCGTCGTAAAATTTTCCCAAGCTCACAACAAGTTATGTTGACACGTGGACTTATCTTTTTCACGTGAGAGATAGAATAAAGTTTATTCTGCAACGGTTAAGGTGATCTACCCACTCCCCGACACGCAGGTCAGGGCGAGGGTGCCGCCGCCTCAGATGCAGGCTGGGAGGTCTTGGGTCCCAGCAGCATCTTCAGCCAGTTGAACGAGCCGGAGCTGGAGCTCAGAGTCTGAGCTGCGCAGCAGGGTCTCCCAGGTGTCTCTACCAAAAATATTGTGCGTTCCCCCGGGAGAGTACGGGCATTCCAATATTATGTGGTCGAAGCTCCCTCTCGCCCCACACAGATTGCGCCTATTGCTCCTGGCCTCGGGGAACACGTGGTTCGCCATAACTGGGTGCGCATACGTCTAAGTTTGCAGTCGTCTGCATGCGACTGCTTGTCTGTTGTTTAATTTCGGGTCTGGCGGGGATACCAGTCTACGAGACAATCTATAAAGCTGCGTGATCTTCCCATATTTTAGCATGAGCTCTCCGCTCCCTCGGTCATCGGGGGCCCTGTAGGGGCTCGGCGGTAGAGATCTCGAGCCAGTTCGTGGGCCGCATCGTTGCAGGGGACGGCCTCGTGCGCCGGAGTCCAAATTATTTTGAATTTTTCTATTTAACTTTCAGCAATATTAGGAATTGGCAAGAATCAGATGTATGCGTTAAGAGACAAAGCCGGCAATATCATTACTAATATGAATGCGATAGTTCAAGTGGCTGAGGAGTTCTATAAAGATTTATACAGTACCAGTGGCACCCACGACGATAATAGAAGAGAGAATAGTTTAGAGTAATTTGAAATCCCACAGGTAACGCCGGAAGAAGTAAAGAAAGCCTTGGGAACTACGCAAAGGGGGAAGGCAGCTTGGGAGGATCAGTTAACAGCAGATTTGTTGAAGGATGGTGGGCAGATTGTTCTAGAGAAACTGGCCACCCTGTATACGCAATGTCTCGTGACCTCGAGTGTACTGGAATCTTGGAAGAACGCTAACATAATCCTAATCCATAAGAAAGAGGGCGCCAAAGACTTCAAAAAATATAGACCGATCAGCTTACTGTCAGTTGCCTACAAAATATTTACTAAGGTAATCGCAAATAGAATCAGGAACACCTTAGGCTTCTGTCAAGCAAATGACCAGGCAGAATTCCGTAAAGGCTACTCAAAAACAGACCATATTCACACTATCAATCAGGTGATATAGAAATGTGCGGAATATAACCAACCCTTATATATAGCTTTCATTGATTACGAGAAAGCGTTTGATTTTGTCGAAAGCTCAGCAGCCTTGGAGGCATTACGGAATCAGGGTGTAGACGAGCCGTATGTAAACATATTGAAAGATATCTATAGCAGCTTCACAGCCACCGTAGTCCTCCATAAAGAAAGCAACAAAATCCCAATAAAGAAAGGCGTCAGGCAGGGAGATACGATTTCTCCAATGCTATTCACAGCGTGTTTACAGGAGGTATTCAGAGACCTGGATTGGGAAGAATTGGGGATAGAAGTTAATGGAGAATACCTTAGTAACTTGCGATTCGCTGATGATATTGCCGATTAGCAACTCAGGGCACCAATTGCAATGCATGCTCACTGACCTGGGGAGGCAAAGCAGGAGAGTGGGTCTAAAAATTAATCTGCAGAAAACTAATGTTTAACAGTCTCGTAAGAGAACAGCAATTTACAATAGGTAGCGAGGCACTGGAAGTGGTAAGGGAATACATCTACTTAAGGCAGGTAGTGACGGCGGATCCGGATCATGAGACGGAAATAATCAGAAGACTAAGAATGGGCTGGGGTGCATTTGGCAGGCATTCTCAGATCATGAACAGCAGGCCGCCATTATCCATCAAAAGAAAAGTGTATAATAGCTGTGTCTTACCAGTACTCACCTACGGGGCAGAAACCTGGAGGTTTACGAAAAGGGTTCTACTTAAATTGAGGACGACGCAACGAGCTATGGAAAGAAGAATGATGGGTGTAACGCTAAGGGATAAGAAAAGAGCAGATTGGGTGAGTGAACAAACGCGAGTTAATGACATTTTAGCTGAAATCAAGAAAAAGAAATGGGGCATGGGCTGGTCATGTAATGAGGAGGGAAGATAACCGATGGTCATGAAGGGTTACGGACTGGATTCCAAGGGAAGGGAAGCGTAGCAGAGGGTGGCTGAAAAGTTAGGTGGGCAGATGAGATTAAGAAGTTTGCAGGGATGACCTGGCCACAATTAGTACATGACCGGGGTTGTTGGAGAAGTATGGGAGAGGCCTTTGCCCTGCAGTGGGCGTAACCAGGCTGATGATGATGGGGATAATGATGATGAGGATGATGATGATGACAATTTAATTTTCTCTGGCCTAGGTTTCTGGCCGCTAAGGGGGAGATCCATCCGTTGCTCAAATTTTGTGTGGCAGTTTTGCTGTCACTGTTCACAAGTTAGCGTCCGTTCCAGCGCAAGCTAACGGGATCGCAATTTCCTTGGCAACTTCTACGCTGCGCCTGCGCAGAGTGGCAGCTGTCACGGGAATAGGCCGGCCGCTGACGGCCATTGCCACCGTAAAATCGCCTACTTAGACCTCCCGCCGCGTCTACATAGGTCACCTCATGTTCCGAAATTTTACCCATTCTAAGTTGTAATGCTTCGGCTCGTTTTTGCATCCTATCTTTGTTGTGTTCCGTGTGCATGTTTTTTTAACAGGGGGGGCAATCAGATTTTTTCTCCCTTCCCTATCTATTTCGACCTTCTAGGTGGGGCTTATGTCCTGACTTATTCCAACTTTGGTCAATATGGCTCTTCCTGTCCTCGTGGGACTAAGTCTCTCAATTTTAGAGGTTCGCACCTCTTCCGCCAGTTCTGCCCATGCGTTGCGCACCCCAAGAGCCATCAGTCTCCGTGGATGTGCACATGGGCTGTCCCAGCGTACGTTTTACGCATTTTCTCATCAGAGAATCAATATTTTCTCTCTCCACCGCTTTGAAATCGAGATATGGCGTTGCGGAGCTCTCCCGGCTGATGATGTACGCCTGCGTTAGTTTAATAAAATTTCCCCTTTAATCCTCGGCCGTTATTGGTCACCCGCCTAACTAGGCTCAGGGCATGCATCGCGTGATTCTGCAGCCTCTTTATGGTCTCGCCATTGTGGCCTTGTGACTGAAGAATCAGGCCCAAGATACTGATTTTCTTGACTATTGGTACCTCCTTACCCGTCACTTTAATTTTGATCTCGGACGGTGCCCTGCACCTTAAGTGCTTCGGAATATATATTGTAAAGGAGATTTATTAGGGTTCGTAGTGACCGCCGGTTCTACGATGCACCGAGCAGTTCCCGAGCTCGAGCTTCTGCTGCGCGCTTGATGCTGCCGATGCTGCTGACCCAGTGCGCACCTTCGCCATCTTCCTTACAATGGCCCCGCGGAAATAAAGGAGCCATCCTGGCGATTTAGGTTTCTGAAAGGACGGTAGAATGGTGATACGGCTTGAGACGCTGAACGTGAACGACTTCGCGGTTACGACGTCGCAATGTCGGACGGCGGCGTTAGCGGCTCAATCAGGTAATTCACGGATGATATTCTCTCGAGAACGCGGTATGGCCCGTCGTACTTCGGAAGGAGTTTTGAAGAGAGCCCAGGCGGGCGGTGTGGCACTAACAACCAGACGAGAGCGCCCGGGAGAAAAGTGGGAGTCGAGTTCTGGGCATCGTGAACGGCTTTTTGACGGTTCTGGTCGTCCGAGGTGAACCGGCGGGCCAGGTGGCGACATTCCTCGGCGTGTCTGGCGGCTTCCGAGATCGGCAGGCATTCGGATGGGTCTGGCCGGTAGGGCAGAATGGTGTCGATTGTGTGCGAAGGATGACGGCCGCAAAAAAGGTAAAAGGGTGAGAATCCGGTAGTGGCCTGAGTCGCGGTGTTGTAGGCATAGGTGACAAACGGAAGAACGAAGTCCCAATTAGAGTGATCAGGTGAAACATACATGGCGAGCATGTCACCAAGAGTTCGATTAAAGCGTTCCCTGGTGCCGTTAGTCTGTGGGTGTTAAGCAGTGCATTTACGATGAACAATAGCGCATTCAGCAAGCAGTTGTTCGATGACTTTAGATAAGAAGGCGCGGCCTCTGTAGCTTAAAAGTTCACGTGGACCTCCATGACGAAGGAGAAAACGGTGAAGTATGAAACTGGCGACCTCCTGCGCTGTAGCATTTGGTAGAGCAGCGGTCTCCGCACAACGGGTTAAGTGGTCTACCACAACGATTATCCACCTGTTGCCGGTAGGAGTCAACGGAAGTGGCCCGTAGAGATCTATGCTCACAAAATCAAAGGGTCGGGATGGGCATTGCAGAGGCTGCAGTTCACCGGCGGAGTTGTGCGGTGGCGCTTTACGGCGTTGGCACTCACGTCAAGAGCGGACGAACGTTCGAACGAAATTGTACATTCCCCGCCAGTAATAGCGGTGTCGAAGTCTTTCGTACGTTTTGAAGACTCCCGTATGGCCACACTGAGGGTTGACGTGGAACTAGGAGCAGAGCTCTGATCGCAAGGTTCTCGGAATGACGAGTAACCAGGTGCGCCCCTCTGGGGCATAGTTGCGTCGATATAGTAACTGGTCTCGAATCACAAAATGAGGAACTTGGCGCCGAAGCGTACGTGACGCTGGAACTTTCGACGTACCGAGAGAAGGTCGAGCAGAGATGCAGTCCAGGGATCATTACGCTGTGCAGCAGCGATAGTGTCAACGTCCAGAGAGGATAATGTACACTCGCAGGCGGAGTCGTCACTGGCCTTCGGGGGAAGCGGCGATCAGGATAGCGCGTCAGCATCGGAGTGCATTCACCCGGAACGGTAAACCACGCGGATGTCATATTCTTGGATTCGCAATGCACAGCGGGCAAGGCGGCCGGATGGATCTTTGAGCGTCGACAGCCAACATAGTGCGTAGTGGTCGGTCACTACGTCAAACGATCGGCCGTATAAATATGGGCGAAAATTGCCAAGCGCCCACACAATGGCCAAACACTCCTTTTCTGTAACGCTGTAATTGGTTTCCGCCTTGGTTAACGTGCGACTCGCGTATGCGACGACGTATTCTGTGTGGCCAGGTTGACGCTGTGCCAACACAGCGCCAAGGCCTACACCGCTTGCATCGGTATGGATTTCGGTTGGCGCTTGAGGGTCAAAATGGCGAAGAATGGGTGGCGTCGTGAGAAGACGGCGCAAGGGTTCGAAGGCGTCATCACACTCTGGAGACCATAATGAGAGATCTCTAGCGCCACCAAGGATCTGCGTGAGAGGCGATATAATTGACGCAAAGTTTCGAACGAATCGTCGGAAAACTGCGTAGCTCTTTCATAGTGGTAGGTTTTGGGAACACAGTAACAGCACGTAGCTTCTCGGGATCCGGGTGAATGCCCCTTTTAACACGAGATGGCCTAAAATTGTGAGCTGATGAACAGCAAATCTACACGTATTCAGGTTAAGTTGCAACCCGGCGTTGGTCAAGCAAGTGAGTACGTGCTGGAGACGGAGCAGATGCGTTGCAAAATCAGGGTCGACCACCACAATATCGTCAAGATAGCAAAGACAGATTTTCCATTTGAGGCCACGTAGAACATTATCCATCATCCTTTCCAACGTGGCAGAAGCGTTGCAAAGTCCGAAAGGCATGACGGTGAATTCATACAAGCCGTCTAGTGTAACAAAGGCAGTTTTCGGGCGATCGGCCATCGGAACCTGCCAGTAGCCTGACCGCAAATCCAGCGAAGAAAAGAACTCGGCTCCCTGTAAACAGTCCAGAGCATCATCGATGGGTGGTAATGGGTAGACGTCCTTCAGCGTGATCTTGTTCAAGCGTCGAAAATCAGCACAGAAGCGGATGGAACCGTCTTTTTTTTGGGACGAAGGCCACGGGAGAGGCCCATGGGCTTTGGGAAGGTTGAATGACGGCTCGACGGAGCATTTCATCGACCTGGTCTGCAATGACACGACGTTCCGTAGCGGACACGCGATATGGTCTTTGTCGCAGCGGTGAGTGAGAGCCAGTGTCGATGTAATGCTCGACCGTCGATGCGCGGCCAAGAGATGGTTGTGCAACGTCGAAAGAACGGCGGAAGTGCTGAAGGAGTGCGAGAAGTTGAGATCGCTGCGAATGCGTCAGATCTTCGGCGATGAATGGGCTGAACACGCCAGTGCATGTTGAGTCGGGTACGGAGAGGGCACTCAGTTCATGGACGGCAGTAGAAGGCGCTTCGTCGAGGACGGAGACAATTCGTGTTGAATCGACCGACTCGACGTAACCAAGGCATTCGCGGCGGAGCAGGGATAGCGGCGACGAAAGATGATTCTAAATGGGCATCGTGCTGACACCGGCGGCAAGGTCAAGAGCTGCAAAGGGCAAAGGAAGCGCTTTTCGGGTAACAAAGTGATGAGAGGGCATGAAGAAAACCGTGCCGTCGGATATGATACTACAGAAGACTGGTACGAATGCTGAAGAGCGCGGAGGAATACAGGTGTCTTCTTTCACGACAATTTTAGCGGCAGGATGAGCATCGACGGAGGCCAGGTCACCAAGGTGGAAAAGTTCAGTCTCAGCCCGAGCGCAATTGATGATGGCAATGTGGCGAGACAGAAAATCCCATCCTAGAATAACGGCGTGGGAGCACGATGAAAGAACTATGAATTCAATCTTGTACAAAACGTCCTGTATGGTCACACGGGCAGTACAAGCAGCGGTAGGGCGAATAGGTTGAGCACTCGCCGTTCGGAGCGACAATCCAGACAGAGAAGTCGTCACTTTACGAAGCGAACGGCAAAATCTTGCATCCATAACTGAAATAGCAGCACCGGTATCGACGAGGGCGACTGTAACGACATCTTCGGTAAACACATCAATGACATTGGCAGGTAAAGGAGGGGACTTCGGCATGTCGACGCTTGCCCAGTTCTTGCCTCAGGAACTGCGTCGTCTAGTTTCCCTCTTCGTTAGAGACGTGCCGTCGACGCATAGGGGAAAGCGATCGGCGACGTGGGGAGGGTGACCGGAGGCGCTCGAAGCGAGGACGGCGATCAGTCTGGGAGCGGGCTGGTGATGGGCCGAAGGATCCTTAAGGCGCAGTTGGATCAGGCGGCACATAGGGCGCGCGGCGATCGCCATCGAACGCCTGCAATCGGCGGCGGCAGAACCTTGCGACATGACCGGGATACCTACAGGCGAAGCATATAGGGCGATTGTCCGGCGTACGCCACGTGTTAGTGACGGCAGTGGTCGTCCAGGGGACGGGAGGGGAAGGGCGGTGCACAGGCTGCTGGAAGCGACGCACGGGCACAGTGCTAGAGGCCATTGTAAGCCATTGTATACAATTCTGATTTCTGTGGCAAGCACGCTAGGCCTCTCTCAGCCGCGTAATCGACTATGATGCCGGTGGTAGCCTAGAGCAGGCTTTCGACGGCCGAATCACTTCCTCGGTTGACTGAGAGGGTGATGTGATCCGCATATATACTAAATTTTAACCCCTCAAGCTTTGCCAATTGCTCGGTGAGTTCCCCCATAGCCACGTTGAAGAGTAGGGGAGACAGCACTGATCCCTGCGGTGCACCCTTACTCCCTAACTCAATTTGGGGGATTCCAGCGTTTGGAACTTCATGCAGGCAGTTCTCTTCAGGAAGTGCCTGGTGTATCGATATGTCCCGGTACCTACATTAATGTTGTTGAGCCCTTCCAGGACCGCCTCATGCTTTACGTTGTAGAAAGCCTTCGTGAGGTCCAGCCCCAGAATTTCTTTTGTATCTCTAGACCTTGAGTCTACTATATCATGTTTGATTTGGAGCATGGCGTACACAAGTGAGGTCGGAAACCGACCATCTCATGTGGCCACAGATCGCCCTGCTCCATGGAGCCCATCAGTCTGGTCTGGACGATGCGCTCCATCAATTCTTCATGTACGAAGTTAAGGAAATTGGCCATAAGTTTGCCAATTGAGGAGGCTTCCCGAGTTTCGGTATTAAAATAATGCTTGCCGTCTTCCACTGTTGTGGGAGCTCGCCTTTATCCCAACATTTCTAATGAGTCACCGTCTAAGTTCCTGATCATTTTGTTCGTCACCCCGTCAGGAGCCGGAGTCGACTTCGTTTAAGTCTTACAATCTTCGCCCTCACTTCCGCTTTTGTGATGTTGAACACCTCGTTAGGCGCTCCACCATAATCGGCAAGTGGAGTTCGCAATTTCTCCCACGTACGTCTCAATTAATTAATTCATGAAATAAACATCATTCCCTTCGAATGCGTGCCTCGCTTTTACCAATCTTATACTGGATTGAGTCTTCGAGCTTTCGGTGTCCAGCAAGTGCCGGAGGATGCTCCACATCTTGGAGAGGTTCATGCTCCCCTTCATTTCGTCACACTTGTTGCCCCAATGTTGTTCGCATGATGTAAAAGTATAACCTTTGATTTCGTTATTAAGCCTCGCAATCCTTCTTCTGAAGTTGCGGTTCCATTTCTGTTTTTTGAGACGACGCTTTGCTTAGCTTTCCATATATGCAGAAGACGGCTGTCTGCAATGTCCGGGGCGTTATCCCCTTCGAGCGTTTTTGTCGTCCCTCTAACGTCCGATTTGAGCGCCGTCGCCCATTCCTCGATGTTTCTGATGGGCCTCACTTGGTGCGCCCTCCTGATATCGCTAAACTTATCCCACACAATGACGGCCGGCGCGCGAGCCCTGCGCGTTCTAAGGCCTTCTTTCAGTATGGAAAAAATTATGTAGTGGTCGCTTCCAAAATTTTGATCCGAATTATGCCATTCTAGAGCTTTTACGATTTTCGAGAATGCCAGATTTGGAGATGTATCCTTACTAACGCTATTGCATACCCTCGTTGGACTCTCAGGGTCCGTGTGCAGAGTGAGCCCTATGTCATCCGTATCTTCCCACAGCTGTCTGCCTTTCGCGCTTTGGTGCGAGTACCCCCCATTCCTAGTAATGTGCATTAAAGTCCCCCACTATCAACAGTGGCTGGTTGCTTGGAATTTTGAGCGCCTTGCGAAGCAGAGCCCTGAATCTCAGGTGAGCGCTTTTTCAACGTCTACCAAATGTTATCACTCAGCGCGGAACGCGCCTGCATGTATCAGAAGTTTCTGGAATGTTATCGATGTTTCCATCCCCTGTCTGTTGTCACCGAACCTTCTGTAATCTGATTGCATGTATGCGCGACGCGAATCGCGTAGAACTTTCTGGAAGACACGCGGGCACTAGCGATTACTCTGGAACGTTCGCTGGCTCGTGTATGAAAGTCGGCACGCTGGACCAGCAGATCAGATTCCAACGATCGCCGACTGTGTTCACCGCTATCGTTGTGCATTAAGTGTAGTCTGTTTTTGCAGACGCGGGTTCGCCCTATAAAGGTTAGTTTCGTCATGCACAGTATTGCTACTGTGTTCTTTACCGTCACTATTAAGTGACAATTTGCTATAATAGCGACGATAGTATAGGTGTAACCGTTGAAGTAAAAAAAAAATTAAATTATGGGGTTTTACGTGCCAAAACCACTTTCTGATTATGAGGCACGCCTTAGTGGAGTACTCCGGAAATTTGAACCACCTGGGGTTCTTTAACGTGCACCTAAATCTAACCGTTCGAGTACAAATACCCACAGCTTCCTTGCATCAGTCTGAGAAACCATACCATTACATATAGAAACGTAAACCAGGACTTGCCACCTTTTATCAGCTTTCTTTTCAAATGATACTTGAGAAACCAACAACCATGCTTCAGTGTATTCCTTACTGGAGAAAATGAATACGCTCGTGGCGAAGTTTTAATTATTTGCGCTGTTTTCTATTCCGTTGTGTACTGGTTGGTCCAAAGCAGGAAAGTCAGGTAACTTGCCTGCTGACCACTGAAGACTTGCAAGAGTTTTCTGCAATGAATCAAAATGAGAGTCAGTTTAAATTAATTGAAAGAATTTTATTCGACAACATCTCACACCTTGGTTAACAAGTTTTCATACCACAAGAAATATGGCACTTTTGCGACTCATGGCATCCAGAGACATGCGTCTAAGCCTCAACAGTTAAGCCAAAGATATCGAGGTTTTTGACATGTAGCACGCACAAAGCAAAACATTATGTCTTCATTTTAACATTGCAAAAGTGCGCAGTTTAAGCAGATGAAGTTCCTTTGTCCAAGCGTCTGCCTCACTATAACACCGTGTTATCGCACATGGAAATCGCGCATCATGTGCGGTAACACATGATGCGCGAAAAATCATGTGCCTCAATGAAATAATGAATAGCAGATGGCACTCAATATACCAAAGGTGACAGCAAAATATATCATTTGTTATACATCGCAATATTGTTGTTTGCCTGGCGGTAATTATTTTATAGCGACATGAGATGTTTATACAAAGTGTGCGTGGTGGATTCCTGTTATTTTAGCGAATCTATGTGGGAAAGACTGTAGACGTCTTAAGGAATGACATTCATTGCGCCTTGGGTACAAGAACGCAGGTCACGGAAGCACCAAGCTCTCAGGAGTAGCTGCAGTTTCGTGACAAGTCTCCCAAAAATGCGTTAACTGCTTTCACATACGCTATGTTGCTCTGTACCTTGCATATTAAGAGTATATGAGCTTCAAAACAAATTACGTCGGATATTCTACAAAAGCATGGGTTCCAATGTGGTGTACCGCTGAGAAAAACGCCATTCGCTCTGAGCGTTACGTTCTGTGTGCCCATAGATTCAACAGAGAGGGCAACCTTGCTGAAATCACAACGAGGCAGGCCAGCTTCATAAAGTTTCTCATCGAGGACATAGGCAGCACCACGAACTGAGCCTAATTTATGAGTAGCTTGCCCTTTCCGTGGAGTGCCATCATCATTCCAAAGAACATGTAAAGATTTGTCTGAACAAATACAAATATACAAGCATGTTTATTTTGCTATAAGAATACAAAGTTTCCTCGTGGGAGTCAAGGACTGAAGGTGAAAAAGCCTGCTGAGGTCTTGGCTCCCTCATCAATAATACAGTCTGCAACAGTTGGCACGATTTAATGTACATTTCATCAGGTACATAGCGTATGCTTTTTTTTATCTGATCGCATACGTATTTTTATACATGTGCATCCAACATGCTCTACAGAAATTATCGAAAAACATACATTGGTATGGAATCAAACAATCTTGCGTAATTTTGAGAAGAAAGGGGGTTAACCGAGGTGCCCGGTTTTATCTATTAGGCGTGCGATCCGTAATGTCAAGATGTGGGACTGTTCGCCACCTGCGGCAAGTTGTTTTTTCATTCACCGTCATTGCCATTAATTTATCATTTCTTTATTCAGTTAGTAAGTACAAGCAATTTCCCCTATGATGTCCTTGATGTCTTTGTTTGTTGGCTTCTCATGTTGCGTAATTATTGCAATTTTCAGCAAAAGTACAACGCCCCAGAATTCAACTAGAACTCTCGAAACACAATTTGACAACATTTATGGATCGACTATGATGTTAGTAGTGAGAAGGAATATTGATAATGGCATTAGCACTCCCCCAGAAAGACATAGTCAGCTATAATAAAGTATTTGGACGAAACACCAATCAACTTTTAGAAGATGTATTCTCAAAACATTTCAGCAACCTCATGTCAGCCGCTCAAGAATTTAATTACTTTTTTTCTAAAGCGTCTTCACATCTTCAGCCTTTTGCTCCAGATGCGTCTAGCGCTGTTCCTAATACTGTACGATCGGCATTCTTTCCACCGGTTACTGGAGGACACTTGCACAGCATGTTATTTAGCTTTAGACCTAAGAAACCATCTCCATACATGATATTCATTTTTCTGTGCTTGAATCCGTCCTTCTTTTCATTATTAATGGGTATGTGGATCATTGCGTTATTGCCGATGATATAAAAGCGGCTGTGGTTAAGTCGCTCTATAAGAGTGGTTCTCTTAGCAAAGTAGAGAACTACAGACCGATTGTTGTTCTGCCTGCGATCAGTCAAATAATTGAAAACATCTGCTTGTAACGATGACGTATTTCCTAAATAAAAATAATGTTCTGTCACAAGCACAGTTTCGTTTCATCCAGGGAAGAAGCACTATTTCCCTAGTAGAAGAATTTACGGACACTATCTATTCAGCTTTTGATAATAATGAATTCGTATGTGCTCTTTTTCTTAGATGCAAGCAAGGCTTTCGATTCCGTTATTCACACATTACTTCTTGATAAGCTAGAAAAAATTCGTTTCAGGGGTCCATTTATAAAGTTATTGCCTAGTTATTTTAGTAATCACTCTCAGGTGGTGCGCACAGGTGACTATTCCAGTACAAAAATAGTGTTAAAATCGGGTGTTCCCCAGGGGTCTGTTTTATCTGCACTTTTATTTACCCTGCACGTCAATGATTTGCCCCAATTTGTAACAAAATGCCGTATATACCAGTACGCCGACGACACTGTCCTGTCAACTCAGCTTGAAGTCAGCTTGAAGGTTGATAACCTTCAAGCAGATGCCACGTCTGTAATGAACCGGTGTACAAGTAACGGAAGTTGAATTAATAGACAAAAGACTAAACTAGTTTGCTTTCAAAATCCCTATAAAAACTTCATCGTCTTGTGCCATTTTTTGTTCACGACTCCAATTGTATGAACTGCAAATGCATACCATTCGAATTCCGAACTACTGTAAAATATTTAGCCATCATGTTTGATTCTGATATGAAATGGAACACTCATTTTACAGGTATTAGCAAAAATCTTCCTACAATATCTTGTTTTCTGTATAACTCTAGATATCTGTTCCCGTTTTCTGTCTGGAAAGTCACTGTTCACGCAATTGTGTGCAGGTATCTTAGATACGGTATTACCATATATTATCACTGTTCATTTACATGGCGTGCAAAATTGAATTCTATCCTGAAATCTGTTCTTCAAAATGTTGCATACAATGAGACCATTCCCCCTAATAGTAATCTGGTTTCCTTTTTGCAGTTGCCCTCATTTGGCACATTATTTTTTCAAACTGTGGTTATAAAACATTTTTGGAACAGCGATTTTCTTTTTTTCTTTGGTTCCTGTCAGACCCCTGAGACATCTTAATACGTTCATTACCCCAGTGGTGTTATAGCCATTTTGGTCGTTATGCCAAACATGTTATGTTCTTTACGTTTTTAAATCCTTACACACTGAACTTTACTGAATCACATCAAAACGGGCACCCAAACTGTACCTCAAAACCAATTATTCTTCTGTTTAGTTGGCATTAGAGCCCGTGCCATAGTTTAAATTAGTTTAGTTTCGTCTAGATTAGTATGTACACTTGTTTGTTTCACTTTAGATGTTCTGTAGCTTGCTTTTGCTCGTAGCACGTGTTTTTTTTGGTACCTTGCTGTGGTATTGTAGCCTCCTCTTGTGTTGCAGTTTGCTTTTGTTTTGTAGCTTGCTTCAGTTTATAGCTTGCTAACCTTGTTTCTTTTTTCTTTTTGAGTACTTGGTGCTGACTGCCGGGTACAGCCCGACAAGCCTTCATGGCTTGGGCTAATATTTTCACAAAATAAAGAATATTATTATGATATTATTATTAGAGTTGCCTGGTCTGTAATGTAAGGTCAATATTCGATTCATGGAGGCTTAATAATTGCACTATTCCATATTCAATTTTATATTCAAGGAAGTCGCTGACAGCAGACGGCAAGTTCTTGAAATTAAAAAAAATTGACTTGGGGAGAGCATTCTTGGCTTCCAATCGCATAGTCCAGTGAGGGCAACCAGGGCCGTGGGTTCTAATTTGTTCGACAATGTGCAGCAGCATGTGTCACTTGGAAAACATTTATCCTTCTCTATAGCATTTAAAGAACATTTCTTGGTGATCAGCAATCAGTTTCTCTAAGTCGCCAACGGGCTCTGCTGTCAAAACCGGAGACTGTATTATTTGAGCAATCTGCGCTAACGGGAAAAGGCTGCGCACATGCATTGAATTTTTGGGCAAGAAAGATGCCAGAATCGACGGAAGTGCAGGACTAGCACCAGCGATGCACTCGCAGAAGTAACAGTTCGATAACGCTCGAACATCCTTGGCCGGTCACTGCTGCTTACCGCTCGATGAAAACAATGTGCTAATGCCATCATTCAATTTTTTGCGGGAAAATTAGGCTTGCCCTCTAACTGCAGTTTTAAAAAAAGTTCTATTTCTTTCGGTAGAATTCCGTCTAGTAAAACATGCATTTTAGCATACAAAACATCTTTTGTCAAAACAAAAAACAGAAAAGAGGTCAACACGGACTCTCCATTTATTCCTTCGACAGCTCAGTTCGGCCTGCAGCGCGTGTAATTTGCTTTTAGCTGCTCTACCTCTGCAATTGCCCCGCGTTCCGTCCTGAGAATGCACTCACTATGCCGAATGGGCCGTGCATAGTCGGCCGTTTGCACCAGACATGTGCGGCTGGAAAGAAACACTGCAGGGTCAAACGTGTCTTTAAATTCTGCTAATGAATGGACAGACAGAGCATCGGCTGTCAAAGTCATGAGAGCACTAAAATTTTTTCCTGTGCTCACGTTTGTGCGAAAGATCATCCCTTCAATGCTTACAGCCTATAGCACTGTTGTGAAAATCTTAAACCAATTCCAGACGTGCTGTGTGATGTTTCAGATGGGATGTGTGGCCAACTCCTAGTAAAAAATATGTTACTTAGCATGGAGCGTTCATGAGGTGGGAAACTCAGAAGCGATATGTAGAACATACTGAGCTTTCCTCGGCTTCCTCTCTTTACACCAATAGGATTGCTAATTCAACGTTGTCGTAGTAGAGGCTAAGCTAAATATTATTATTTTGCTTCTGAAAAATTGGGTGGGAACAAAATACACTGCCGTCATGAAAGTTTTCAAGTATGGAACTATGTTTGCTTCGAGGAACGTTTCTGACGTGGGTGACAATCTCCGGGTGCTTCAGAAGATTTGCTAGGAGATATTGAAGCTTTACAATGTATGCACTTCTGTTCCTGCGAGCGGCACTTTATCTGGAGGTACGTAAATGCCAGCGTTGTCGCAGCAGCGCTTCCGAAGCCTGTCTGTATTATTATTAGCTGTGTCTATGGGATATTCAGCTACGGCAAACATATTGCTTGCTTGTTGCAAAACGTCGTCAATTGATGTTTTCGGACACTTATGTCGACCTTCTAGTGACCGGCAGAGACCCAACATTACACTGGATACGATGCCATAGCTGTTGGGCTGTTATTCGAGAGATGAAGTGACGAGATCGGGATCACTAATTTCACCGTCTGTATGGACTCTTTTCCGTGGCTTATTATTTTCCGAATGTTTAGTGTTAGATCCTCCTCGGTGCTCTTGATAAGGCTTCAGAAAGAAACAGTTACTTCCACACATGCTGCATACAAATGAAGTCACAGTGCCATTATGGATAGTTCTCATACGCTGTACAAACAAACGGAACGCGGTACAAAAAAATCCACACTTCGAGCAGACAAGCCGCCCTACTAAACCAGCTGAAATACTTCTCGCCACCCTCGTGCCGACGTCCCAAGTTTCAGCTTCGTCGACGACTCCCTCGCTGGCGGAAGGCGTGTTACCTGCGTTGTTGGAAAACAAAGCAGGTGTTGAGGAGCTGCGGTCTTGTCAAATCGGATTCTTCACTGCTAGTTAGAGTACTCATCTGACACTAATTCCGTTCTAAAAATAAATAAACATGCTTTTTAGATATACTATCATGTTTAGATAAAAGATGATATTGCCAATGTTAGATAACATATCAGATATTTCTTACGAAGCTTAAAGCCATTTCTTTCTTTTAAAATGCATTTGAATACATGTGATCGATTCCGTCTGCCACTGACAGCATCGTATGGGGCGAGTCGGTAGCTGTTCATTGTAGCTATTAAAAGGGCCATAAAAATAGACACCGCGTGGGAGGAGACAATGGGACAGGTCTTCCTTGTGTTAAGGAGGTATGCAAGGTGACTCAATGCATCACTGTATTTCTGCCAATACGCCTAGCTCTGTACAGAAAAAAATGTGCTCCTGTTCTTGCTGCTGGCGATGCACGCAAGAGAAAGATCTTAGCAAAAAGAAGCCAATTATATGTTTTAATTTGCTAAAATTTTGATGAAAAATTGAGCGTCTGTTAGAAGTGTGCAGTTTCTTGGGGACTTTATTCTAAGCCACGTCAAAGGGCAGTGTTGAGTTTCTACTAGGAACCGTGATCCGGCCACATAACAGTGGAGCTTGTGTACTGCCCATACCAGGCAAGCGCGCTCCTTTTCTGAAGTAATATCCATATCCATATCCAGATTTTCTGGACCAACTAGCGCTCCATGTGGCCGCGGCACAGAGCTAGCGCGTTTACAAAGAAACGAGCGGGCTTTTGGCGAATAATTAACGCTGCAGGTCGATTATTGAAAAAGGCAGGTCACAGACACGTAGTAGAAAAGAATCCACACGAGTCAAATGCAGGGATCACATTGTGGCAAGCTAGAATTTTGTTCCCAGAGCGGTTAAATATTTAACAATGGAAGCCTATGGAAACGACGAAAATTTGAGCTCGATTTTCGAGACAAAAACAGTAGCTGAAATGAAACTGCGGCTGCTATCGCAATGCCTGCTGTAGCGAATGAAGTCCGGGGACTCAGCTTTCGATTGACGCCTTTGATGCCTATCCCGACTCTCTACACGTGGCGTAACACTGTTCCCAAAAGCGATTTTTGAGACACTATCGTGCAAAACTCACGTGGTATAATAAAAACCCGAGCGTATCGTAGCGGAAGCGTTCGAAGCCGTGGCCGAGTGGTTTAATCGCTTTCACCTATCGTTCGACGTTATGCCGGCAGCGGTTAGATACCGAGATGTTTTCTTTTCACACCACGTAGGCCTGAGTTCGATATTCTCCCATCAGATGACCTGAAAACAAACTCTTAGATTTGGTTTCGGTTTTGTTGCTGAAGGAGCGCTCTTCAAATATTATATTTTCTATTTTTACTTCCTGCAACGTAAGAATCGGTTGCTCATTTTTTAAGCAATCGCTTTTATTATCAGATTTTATTCCTTGGACAACATAACAAGCACGCGCATACCTTTGTGTTAAGCCAAAAAAAAGGGGAAAAAAACTGCCGTCCCTTGTATCATGGACACATTCAGGAAGTCGGTTATTGCACCTTCACCATTCTGTGGAACTTCGCGGCAAAGCAAATGTGTAACTGAATGGGTGCAATTAAAATTTTATTTCAATATACATCGACCGAGTATCAACAGGTTTCAAAGTAGTCCCTTGTAACAACACATACATTTATGGCACTTAGTCGGAAGATTGGTGGTGCGTTAAGGCAGTGTTTTGGTCGGGGATAGGCGGTTATGTCACGCGACAGGAGCAGATAGTTTTGTACCCTATGGGCAGAGGGCACATTGACTTGAAGAAGTGCCAAATTTAAACCTTAAAGCAATTTATTACAGCTGGAGTTTGAACGGCGATTGCAGAACGAGTGCCATGAAGTCTGCAGGCGCATGTTTTTGCGATGCAGCGGGGAATGAGAGGCAGTGTATGTGTGTCTACACGCCTTGAGCGTGCGTGCGTGTGTAATTGCATTTGCGTGTGCGCGCGCATTTGTGTCTCCGTATTTGAATCTGCGTGTACACGAGGGCGTGTATGCGTGTGCGAGCATACGCGCGTTTGTGTGTGCGTGCGTACATTTTTGTGCGTGTGTACATGCGTGGGCGCGTGTAAATGTGAATGCGGGCGAACATGTGCCGTATCTCTGTGCGTGCGTGTGTATGTGCGTGCGCGAGCATGCGTGTGTGTGAGGGCGTGCCTGCGTGCGTGTGTGGACGTGCGTGCGTGCACTCTAAAAATTTTAACACCCTTAAGGGTGTAAATGACTTGTCCCATGGGTGACACCCTTTTTGGGTGTATTGCTACACCCCAAGCAAAGGGGTGTAAATTAACACCCCACAAAGGGAAGGGTGTTAATATGGCGTCACCTTGCCTATGGGTGTAAAACAACCAACACCCTTTCTATATGGGCGTAACACAGACACCACCCTTTCAATATGGGTGTAGCATGGACAACACCCTTTCAAAAGGGTGTTATCCCTGCAAGTATTTTAGGGTGCACTACAGCCATGTAGTTAATGAACAGACTAGCTGTTGTGAATGCTGCCTAGTCTTATCTATGGTACTATTTTGTTCAGTATGAGCCAGAATCTGTGAGACGTCGTCATATTGCGCTTCTGGTCCGTCATGTGGTAGCATATATAACGTGCGACCCTTTCAGGCAAAAAAATTTAAGTTTCACGATCGCAGCAATGCACACACCCTATGCTTTGCGTAATCTTCCTCTGCAGTGATAGAACACTGACGGCAGGATGCAGAGCGCAATAACAACGCGCGCTGCACTAAGGACGCAGAATATCCCGCCACTTGGGGCACCAGTACTTATCATTCCATGGAAACAGCACACAGCCAAAAGCATGATGTTACATGCATTTCAGAAATAATAAAAAACCTCCACTTTTCTTGGTCAAAAATTTTCGCAGCAACACCAGCTCGACCAGGAGGGAAAGACACCACAGCTCGTTGTTGTAGCTCATATTCAATGCAATAGAGCGCAAGCAATGCATGGACTGGCGACGGTAACAAGTGCAGTACCACAGAAGCATACGTTTGCCTCTCAATCAGTTTTTGCTGTTTTAAGCACTTATTTTATACTTCTATTCATCAAAGTTGTCATTTATCTCCACGGGATGCTTCTACTAGTACCTTCACATATATGACCCCCGTACTCAGAAATGCAACTTAAGTTGAAGCCCATGCTTGACTTGATCCGAGTGACGCCTATGGGGAACGCGCCGAAAGAAACACAGTGAGCGTCTATGGGCACGTTAACGCCAGGCGTCATCTAAATCAAGTCAAGCATGTGCTTCAACTTAAGTTGCATTTCTGCATACGGGGGTTAAAGGTAGCACTAAAAGTCAAACAAAGTGCAACAAAGCACTCCCGCTTAGAATAATGTTTCAGCATTTACAAACAAAACTGCATGTGTAGTTGTGCATACTGTTTGATATATAAGCATGCACTATTTCCTGAAATGTATGTATGCTTCATTTACTGCCAGTGAGCTGTTATACCCAATAATTTAGTTTATTTTTCACCATGTGCTTGCACTCAATATCCCACAGGCATTGTAAGTTAAGCTACCAGAACAACAATCAGCTAGTCTAAGGTTACCTAATTAAAAAAAATCATAGTAAAATTTGTGACGAAATGCCAGAAGAAAAGTATTTATTATTTCATTAAAGAGAAATGGTTACATAATAATGTTTGCACATATTAAACGTAAAAAGCAAGATAAGGAGTAGAACCATACCAATACACAGACATAAGCAACGAATAATGGCACAGGCTTGTTCAAATTAATTTTAAGCAGAAAGGTTTTTTTAAATAACCTCACTATGAACTATCACATTTTCATTCGAAAAGCACTGCATCTTATTACAAAGTACAAAAATAACCGGCCACATAAGAAAGAACAAGTCTATGTGAACACAAGGATAGGAAGTTGGGCGAGTTGGTACGGTAACATCATCTTGGATTGTAGCGCGAAGTGACACGGACACAGACTAGAAGCAGACCAGCATGAGCACTAACTCTCAACTAAATTTTTATTGAAACGAAGAACACATAAATATGGGTGATTGCAAAAGAACCGCAGCATAAAAACATGACAACGTATGAAGACATCAGTTAAACATATCAGGAAGTAGGGAAGTCAAAAAAGAAAACAACAAAAAGACACTACTTCAGATTAACACACGTGTTGGGAAGATACTGAAATTCGCATTCTAACAGAGGCTAAGATGCCTGGCTAACGTAAGTCTCTCCTAATCTTTTAATGTGGAATGCTTCGATTATTTCCCGCGTGGTTTGGCATTTGTGTCTTGAAAGAATTCTTGTGTTTTCAAACAAAGCTTTACAACCGCAATTGAAACGATGTGACGCTAAATTTGATGCATTAGGGTTGTTAACTATATGTTTGTGTTGTTCCGGTCGAATAATAATGCACCTGCCGCTCCGTCCAATGTAAGTCTTCCCGCACTTGAGAGGAATCTGATAAACTATACCAGTGTTACAAGGCACAAAAAAGGACACATGCCTAAAGGCCAGAATACATGGAGCGAATATGCGACGAATAGTCGGCGTTCGACGCCCGGCGGCGCACGCACGACGTGCGGCGGCGGAGAAAACGTCGTTCGCCGCCGATCTAGCTGGCATAGAAAAGTTCGTCGGGCGTCGACGATACCGGAAGCGGCAAACGAGCGGCGCCACAAAGCGAGCCAATCAGGTCTCACTATGCGCCCCGACTTCCGACTAGGCTTCCCCGCTTGTCGGTGTACCCGATCCCGTTCTATCGTCCACGCCGGTATCCCGCTTTTCGTATTCACGGCATCCAAAGCGGCGCGGCTGGAATTTAACGACAAGTTAATTTCAGCTCTTCAGAAGCGTGCCGCGCGCGCGTTGAGCCACAGAACAGAGCTGCGGAGTTGGAGGAGCCGAAACTTGTTCACCCGCCCAGTGTTACCACAACGCATAGCATCGCCGCTTTCTTTAAACTACATCAGCACATGAATGTCTCAAACACATAAAAAAACACTAGAAATCATTTCTAAACAAAATTTTACGCGTTTTTAGAGTGTTCCGCAATCCTAAAGCGATAATAGTTGTCGTTAAAGTTTTTTTTCTGTGTCATGTATTTCACTACAGCGCATTTGCCTCGTCTAGCCACACTGATAACAACGCAGCGATGCGCCGGCAGCGGCCGCCGTGTCTTCGCCCCATGTAGCGCAGCCCGCCTAACATACGCCGTCGCGCCGCGGCAGATTTTCTGCCGCCCGAACTTCGTCGTGAAAGTTCGCTGCATGTATTCTGGCCTTAATGCCGCAATCTTTTCTTTTTTGCCACCCTGTTCAAGTTTCGTATTTATCATAGGGCACATGATAGACAACTTGCGGGGCCGAGAAAACTTTATCCACGTCATATCTATTGGCCGCCTTCCCTAAACCATGGGATAATATATGTACATAGGGCACCAGAGCAAACCTTTTTGCTTTTTTTCTTGTTTCTTAGCGGGGCTTTTTATCCACTTTAAAAGCTTTTCGCAGGTTAGTGATAATAAATGCACAGGATAACTAGCATTCTCGAGCCTATTTGTTGTGAAAAACTTTGTTTCATATTGTGTGGACATGACTAGCTTACTCAGCTCTTAAGTTTGCCATTACTAAGTCATGTCCACACAATATGAAACAAAGTTTCTCATAACAAATAGATAGGCTCGAGAAGGCTAGTTATCCTGTGCATTTATGATCACTAACCTGCGAAAAGCTTTTAAAATGGGTAAAAGGCCGCGCTAAGAAACAAGAAAAACAGAAAAATAAGATTTGCTGTGGCACCCTATGTACATAGATTATCCCACAATTTAGGGAATGTGGCCAATAGATATGACATGGATAAAGTTTTCTCGGCCCCGCAAGTTGTCTATCACATGACCTATGATAAATAGGAAAGTTGAACAGGGTGGCAAAAAAGAAAAGATGATCGCGGTGTTAGACATGTGTCCCTTTTTGTGCCTTGTAACACTGGTATAGTTTATCAGATTCCTCTCAAATGCGGGAAGACTTACATTGGACAGAGCGGCAGGTGCATTAATATTAGACTAAAAGAACACAAACATTCACTTTACAACCCTAACGCTTCCCATATAGCGTCACATTGTTTCATTTGCGGTTGTAAACCCTTGTTTGAAGACACAAAATTCTTTCGAGACACAAATGCCAAACCACACGGGAAATAATCGAGGCATTCCACATTAAAAGATTAGGAGAGACTTGCGTTAGCCAGGCATCTTTGTCTCTGTTAGAATGCGAATTTCAGCACCTTCACAACACGTGTCCTAATCTGAAGTAGTGTCTTTTTGCTGTGTCCTTTTTTGACTTCCCTACTTCCTGATATGTTTAACTGATGTCTTCATACCTTGTCATGTTCTTATGCTGTGGTTTTTTGGAATCACCTACATATATATGTTCTTCGTTTCAATAAAAATTTAGTTGAGAGTTAGCGCTCATCCTGTCTGCTTGTAGTTTGTGTCCATGTCACTTCGCGCAACAATCCAAGAGCATATGTGAACAAAACATGGCTAGTAATAACTAGTGAGCACTACAAAAGTTGAACATGAAAACTAGTAATAGTAAAGATATATACTTCGCTCAGCTGAACTGCAAAATATTGCAAATATCGCAAAGACAGCATAAAAACTGAGCAGGACAGAATACTGACAGTTATAGTTGCAATATGCACACCAAATCTAGACATAAAAAGTCATAACTATACTGCCGGAAATGGTGATCTCTCTAAGAGACCACTGAGGAACAAAAGGTATACTTTTTATGATTCCATCTCATAGAATACTGATCTAATTAAATTTGATACATGACCCCTTGTGTGTCACAAATGCCCTGTTCTCATTACCTATGCATGATTACCAGCCTTGGTGAAAGAATGACTTGCACTAATGTTTTGAACACCGGTAAAAATGCTGCTTGTTTTCAACTTTCTGTTGCGACAGCACACTTGTGGGCTGTTGTGAACGCAGTTGCCTATAGGGTTCAAACACCATGTTGTGGCTGCATAGGTACTGTCTACCGAACACCTGGTTCAAGACAGCTTGCATCTCGGAGTGTGCAGGCACACTGGTGGCACAGCATTCTTTTTTCACCTTGCCAGTTAATAAAGCCTCAGCAGCTGCAATCACTTGCGACTGCTGCTAAAGGTGCCGTAAGGTCAGGCAGCAAACACAGATACTACGTAGCAAAACTTTTAGAGTGCATTGTGTGAGTCGAGGTGTGTATTTGTGATTTAGTTGGGCAGCACTGCCACATTCAGAAATATTCATTGCCGCTCCTAAATTTCAACCACATAAACAAAATAAATTAGGACAGTTCCTTCAGTACGGTGGCAGATGCTCAGCTGCAGGCTTTCTAGAACCATGCATTATCTTCAGACAGTGCCAGTACAGCCCGTAGCACATCTTTCAAGCACTCCAGACAATTACACCGATTGCACTGTACACAGAGCATCTGGTGTCCATTTACCTATAGAGGCAAGGTAGCACCTAGAACACATTTTGTGACAGGCATGCTGTGCACTTTGTCCCCTGAAATGCAAGTGCCATTTCATACTTCAGTGCCTGTAGTGTCATTTCCATTTGAATGAATAATGAATACACAGTAGTAACATAAAGACGACAAAAAAAGCCATCAGCCATCAACTGTGTGGCAAATCTGGGTGCAAGGTATTCTCTTATCAAATATACCTGTAGGCATTGCGACCAATGTGCTCCCAAGATGTATGAGGCATTAGTCATTGCAGAGCTGTAAGGGCATGACAATCCTAGGATGATTATGTTCTTGAGGCTTTCTTCCCCACTTTCCATCTTTTGAAACGTGTATATTGTCATGAAAAGAAAAAATGCTACAACTGGCGTGTGATAAGTTTTAAGTCTTATTTCCTAGCAGCTCATTGAAACTAGCCACGCTGACAAATTCAAATGCTGTTACCTCATCAGGCATTCAAATTCCTTAAACCCTAACAAAACCAGATAAGCATTAGAGTGAGCATCACCTAAATACATTACACTAATTTAAAGTTATTGCACCACATTTCGCCAGCTAAAAATGTTAGAAAAATAAAAAATGGTAAGATTCTACGGCCAACCGCGAAAACCAAATAAAAAAAATCACTAAGGTTTCTTAAACGGGTTCAGAAGCTTTACAACTGACAGTCTTGGTGATGAACACGCTGATAGATAAGCAGCCATTCCACTGAGACGAGAATGTTGAGGGCTTCGCATGGAAGTCTACGAGACACTGAAGACTAGTTCTTGGTCAACATGAAGGAGGCTGCATGCATACACGTCTGGGCCACCATACTGAATGCATGGTGTTACCGGAACTTTTTCTCCCTGCATTGTGGTAAAAAAGCATGGTTAAGTTTAGACGATATTTAATATGTAAAAAAGAGTTGAGGCATGCAGACAGGGCACCAGAGCAGAGAAGTGAACACGAACGCAAAAAACATGAGAAATTTCATGACATTGTTTTAACACATAAAATTTTGTACTATGAGTCATTAATTATGAGGGTTCATAACCGCAACATACTTCACATATAAGCTGGTAGAATTATCAGCTTGGTCAGTTTGTACAAGCTCACTTGAGGCAAGAAATCGAGTTTCACAAAGACGACCTCAACATTCTTGATTGAAAAAGGAACACCTCAGATGACATGCCATCCTGTGAATGGGAATTGCACAGTTCAAGAAAAACAAATTAAAACTGGCACACCGATCCTGAAAAAAAGAATAAGCACCTGCTACTGCAAGAAGCTAACTAATTGATAGGTTAGTAGCACAAGGACATCTTTGGCCAAAGAACGTTAAGTCTATACTGCAAAAAATAAACTTAGCGCATCTTAACAAAGCAAATATATAAAGATGACTGATGCCTCTCTGTACTACAGCTGCTTTGCTCTAGCATGAAGTCATTTTAAGGCATGCACACGTACACACACACGCTACACCCAAGTGCAACAGCTGCAGAATTAAAACTGGGCCGCAACGAAGTCGCAACCTTTAACCCTAGATCCACAGCTGTACTAGTGGCTTGAGGTAGTACCAATATCGCCAATGACGAGTTGCACTCTTTCTGCCCGATGTTATGCTGCTCTTATTGTCAAAGATGAGTTACAGTCGGCATTGAGGGAAAGCTGCCCTCAAGAGCAGCTCTTATTTTTGTGTTATTTCTAACCAGAGAACAATGAAGTAATATATTTTAGAATGAGAATGACACCGAAAAAATGAGTACATCAAAAATTTGGAAAATTTGGTAAGTTTTTCCGGAATTGGGGGTTTACGGGTAAAGCGGCAATCGAGAAACTAGAACAAGTTTTGACATGTTTGCTACCAGTGAATGCTAGAAAATATGTTGGCAGTCTGTAGTTTTGTCCAACAATGCAAAAAGGATTCTTAATAACGGAAGAAATAAATGGAAACGTATCATGAAGTATATTTCGTGAATGTAATGCAGAATCACTCAACTTCGGTTACTATATAATCTCCACTCGATTAACCTGCACTTTCTCAACTAGTTCAGGAGGTGTTAGAAGTGCTTCTTAAAATCCTCCTATTTATTAGACTAATCATTTCTCTGTACACAAAGGCTACTAATTAGGTCCCATGCTATACCATCATCTTAACAAAAACTTCACTTAGTAATACACATGCTGTGATAAGATTTGAGACCACATTGAGATGCTGTAGAAGGTGAATTCATTACTTTTAGGATGAAGCTCCTGTTCTTGCAAACGAGAAGAAAGGATACTGAGGGTCAAAATTTTTCTTAATCACAGCTGGAAGATGCCAGGGAAGGCCCGTTGAAACTTATTTGTAATTTTCTATTTAAATGTAGAAATGATAAAGGGAAATTAGAATTGTCAAAAAAAAGCAACCAGCCATGGGGGGAGAACGAACCTACAGCCTTTGCATTAGGCATGCGATGCACTAACCACTGTGCTACCAAGGCAGCATTCAACCGTCCACAATGGCCCCTCAGATTGTCGACGCTCGAACGCGGCCGTAGTACCAGAGTGGTTAGTATATCACTTGCGTAATGTGAACGTTATGGGTTCGTTCACCAGCCACAGGTGGATGTCTTTTCATCCACTTTCATTTCCCTTGAATTTATTATTTCCATACTTCATATAAAAAACTTAAAACATGTTCCTGTATGCTTTCCTTGGCCTCATTATCTGCTGGCTTCTTCCAGTTGTTACTTCCAACACTTATACATATTCTCATCTGGTAAGTAAACAGCTTTTGCATGATGCTGGAAAGCAATATAAAACATTATTGCAGGGCGATGTTATGTAGAATGCCTTACATTGCTCAGGCAAGGTGTAATAATGCCAATCTGAAAAAAAATCCCACTTTAGACAGAAATGCTGTGTACTGCTGTGTGCAACAGGGTTTAAAGAAAGCAACTAGTTCAGAAATAAAGCCATCAAACTATGAGGAAATATGAAAACTAGATGAAATTTTGTACAGTTGCATGTTAAAAATTTAGCACAGCAACAGATGAAGACAATATGAAGAAAGCGCGAGGATGGTTTATTTTGGACACACTAGGCAATATACTTGAAAGATGCATATGAGCTGAGCTTACACGTGGAGAAATATTATGTAGCAGCTAAACTACGAACAGGCCTAGAACACACTGATACAAGGTGTCGAGCATGTAAATCTTATCGTGCCCTTAAGTCAAAGAAACATGGCTCTTTCTCATGATTCGCTACACATGGCTGGCTCACACAACTTAACCGCTTCTATATATGCCTTGTAAGTACCAGGTGGTCTGTGTGACTTGTGCAAGCATTGAATATGTACAAGTGCCACGTAGCTGGACAGAACCAAGGTAATGTCGTTTGCCATCGCTTTGAGCAAGTGAAACCAATTTTTGCGTTTTTCCTAATTAGGTAATTAGTTATTAACGATTATTTAACTGCTCAAATATTATATTCAAAGCAAAAGTGTCGGTGCGAAAATTGTAGAGCATCCTGAAAAATTCCCAATCCAGCTTCTACTGCTCAATAGGTGCAATACAATTTTTTTTTTCAACCTGGAAAGAAGCCCGTGAATGCATGCAAGAAGTGCCGTGCAACTAACCACTCGTGCACCTGAACACCATTTGGCTCCTCCTTTGATGGTTGAAAAAAACTTTTTGAAAAGAATATTTTAGAAATTGATTAATTATTATTGACTATGTTTTAGGCAAAATGCATGAAATAGTGTGACTGCAACCTCCATTTTTGGAAGACAAGAATTGACTCCATTTTCATGTCCAAATCCAGCTATACATGATGCGTGTTTTGAGCTGGTTCTGTAATTCAGGCTAGTTTTGACTACATTAAGCTTCGCACTCTAATAATGGAGTCTACAGTCTAAAAAATGGCTGTGGCTTAGCTAAGGTTAAGCCCAGGATGCGAAGCATACTAGCCTTTATTTTAGTTGTTGAACCACTGTTTAGCCTGGTGAACTGCTGTTGCTTGGCTATATTTGGCTGGTCTAGACGAAGAAACAACTCATGCGTTACTCTGCTTCGCCTTCAAGAGTGGAACGCGACAGCGTTCCCGTCGACCCGCCAAGGGGTGTAAGACAATGGGCTACGGCGCAGCGACTACGCGCCCCACATTGGACGCGGTGAGCGTCGAGCAACGCAGCGTTCGGCGCGGCAACGAAATGTGCGCCTGAGCAAGCGACGCACACCTGAGCCTTAGAAACAGCTCGTTTCTAAAGCAACACCGCATTCACTAGAGGCGCTTTTGTACCGCTTTGAAGCATCCTACTCGTGGCTCAGTGGTAGCGTCTCCGTCTCACACTCCGGAGACCCTGGTTCGATTCCCACCCAGCCCATCTTGCAAGAGTTGAGCCAAAGCCACCTAGAAACAAGCGCAGCTGCTTATATACCGCCGCGACGCCGCGAGCGACGGCGCGAGTTGGAGCCCCGTTTCTCCTCTGTCGTGACGTCACGGTGTCACGTGGCATGGCATGGGGTCAAAGGTCATTGAAGGCGACACCGCCGCGCCTGAGGAGCTGGGTTGAGCTCTCTTAATATGTTTCGCATAAAGAAATCGGTACATAAGCGGTCGCTGTCAGTACTCCATACTCCTTTAACTTAGTGCAAAGTGCTTGTGAGCCAAGAAGTTGGTAGTTCTAAGTAGTACTTCCCATCCTGACCTGGTGTTATAGTCCAGTTACTATGATGCCATGCTGCTCAGTCATGCTGGTCACAGCTTCAATCTAGGCCACGGCAGCTACCCTCCAATGGGGGTAAAATGCAATAACGCTTATGGGCACTTAGATTCAGGTGTACGTTATGGAAGGCCAGGTACCCAGAACTTCAGGTTGTGATTTTGGAATGTAAAAGCCCTTAATATAATTTTAAAATCTAAAGGTGCTTTTATTTATTTTTATTTATTTAGTACATACTGCAGACCTTTCGGTCCAAGCAGAGGGGCAATAGAACGTATACAAACAAAAGAGAACAAATTAAGAACAAACAAATACAGATTTATACAAATTTTAGTCACACTGTGTCTGTAAACTGTCGTTCCAGTCTGATACCGTTCTGGGAAAAAAAGAAAATTTAAACGTGTTAGTTCGAGCATAATAGGGTGTTAGTGAATCCGGATGATGCTGTCTTGTTTGCCGTGTTAGTGCAGGCGTTATATAAGTCGATGGTTTAATTTCAAGCCTGTTGTTGAGAAGAAGGGAAAGGAATTCAAGTCTTAGCAGTTTTCGGCGCGATTCAAGAGTAGGTATGGAGTTTTCTGTCATAATTTTGGAGGGAGAGTCCAGTCTTGCGAATTTATTAAATATAAACCTGACTGCTTTCTTTGTATTTTTTCAAGAC
Source organism: Dermacentor albipictus (assembly GCF_038994185.2). Taxonomy (NCBI): domain Eukaryota; kingdom Metazoa; phylum Arthropoda; class Arachnida; order Ixodida; family Ixodidae; genus Dermacentor; species Dermacentor albipictus. Next base: position 286,377,399 of record NC_091821.1, on the reverse strand, counting down.
GCACGATATTTGATTTAGTGTAAGGATCCCATGATATACATGCATACTCTAACTTTGGTCTAATAAATGTAAAATAACACAGTAATTTCACGTTAGGAGGGGCATTTTTCAGTTTGTGTCTTAGAAAACAGAGTTTGCGGAAAGCAGAAGAACAAATATCATTAATGTGCATGTTCCATGACAATGTGGAATTCAAAGTAACACCTAAGTATTTGTAATTGCGAGTTTCGCGCAGAGCTGAAGAACCTGGCGTATAAGAAAAAGTTAGTGGGCTTTTTTTACGAGTAACACGAAGAAATACGGATTTATCAGCGTTAATAAACATACTCCATTCATTACACCACTTTAATATGTTATTTAAATTCTTTTCGAGGACAGTCTGATCATTCTGACAAGTTATGTCACTGTACAAAATACAATCATCGGCAAACAGTCTAATTTGCACACCAGGAGTTATGGTTTTAACAATGTCATTTATATAAATTAAAAACAGTAAAGGCCCCAAGACACTAACTTGGGGCACCCCTGATGTGACTGGGAGAGTGGCCGAGCTATGTTCACCTATTGTAACGTACTGAGTGCGTTTGCTCAGGTAAGCAATAATCCAGTTTATGAAAATGTCAGGCATGCCAATAATTCTAAGTTTAAATATTAATTTGTCGTGCGGAACCTTATCGAAGCCTTTTCTGAAATCTAAAAATATTACATCTATTAGGCCATTATTGTCTAGAGATAAAGCAAATGAATGAATCACTGATACCAATTGCGTTACAGTCGAATAACCCTTTCTGAAGCCATGCTGAAACTCCGTGAGCACATTGTTTTCAGCTGAGAATTCTTTTATATAGTTTGCCACGATGTGCTCCAAGAGCTTGCAGCATTGTGATGTCAGAGAAATGGGACGATAATTTTGTAATCTTAGTCGATCTCCTTTTTTAAATATTGGAACAACTCGGGCCACTCTCCATTCATCGGGCAGTTGTGCCGACAGCACAGACGCAGAAAAAATTCGTACAAGAAAGCTGGCAATAAGTTCAGGATAACGTTTTAGAAAGATGTTAGGGATTTCGTCAGGGCCACAAGAAGCTTTGGTTTTTAGGTTTACCAACATGTTCACAATTCCAGCATAAGAAATAGAATCCACATGGAATACCTGTTTCACAGGAAGCATAGTAATGCAATCATCTGACACTGCAAATACAGTTTGAAAATACTCATTAAAATGTTGTGCTATGTCTTCATCATTAGTTATTGATGTGCCCTCAATTATTATTTGTGAAATCGGTTTCTTTCTTTCCTTCATATGGTTCCAAAATTTTGTAGGATCATTTTTAATAAAGTTAGGCAGGGAGTTGTTTTAATAGTAACTCTTTGCAGCAGTCACCTTCTGTTGAAGAGAGTTCTGCGCCTCTTTTATTTTAATAGGATTACCATGCTTTCTTTTTAACCTTTTTACCTTGCGTTTAATATGAATAACATCGCGTGTCACCCAAGGTGTGTGTTTGCGAACTTTCTTTTTTTTACTAGGGATGAATTGGTTCATGCAAAAGTGGCACATAATTTTGAATCGATTCCACAGAGAACAGGCATCAGTGCTGATAAAATCAACAAGACAGTTTTCCATGTGCTCAATGATGGACACATCATCGGCATGAGAATAATCTTTGTAGCTAAGCACTGAGGAATAGTTTTGCGTCATCTGTACAACTGGTAAGGTAATGCTCACTAGCCGGTGGTCGGAAAGTCCTTCTTCAATACAAACAAAATATTCCGGAAAATCCTGGCTAAGAAATACCAAATCGAGATGGATTTGCAAATGCCCTGTATGCGTGTCGGCTCGCGCACCACGTGTTTCAAGTTATAACGCAGCATAATATTGAAGATAATGTTGGCGTGCTTGCTGAACGCGTTTCCAGTATTAAGGCGCTCCCAGTCGATGTTCGGTAAATTAAAGTCACCTGCCAATATAATCTTATTCTTTCTGTGCCTGTTCATTTCATCATCTAATTTTTGTAAGTATTCGGGAGTAGTATCCGGTGGTCTGTATATGGCGTAAACAATAAAGCTGTGACCCCAAGAACTTATCTTGACGCGCAAACATTCAATCTCAGGGATATCTTCCAAGAGATGGGCAGAAATGCCATTTTTGATCAGGACGGCAACACCACCCCCCCCTGGTGCGCCTGTCTTTTCGGAACACTGTATAGGAAGGAGGAAATATATCGTCACTGATTTCATCATGTAGCCAAGTCTCAGTTAAGACAGTAATATGAGGGTCATGTTTCAGTAATAAAATTTCCAATGCATCAGCTTTGTTTTTAATACTGCGGGCATTGACATTAATCAGTCTGAGCTGCTTATGTGGCCCTTGGGGAGTGCGTCAATCCTGCGAGATTGTGGAATGGTTTAGCTCGTTTGCTGTGGGAGTCCGAAGGGAGCTTTGAGGAATTTGTACGCGTCTGTTTAGGCATTCATCCCAATAAAAAGTATCCCTGCCAATCTTAAGCTTATCGTGGATGAATGAAGCTCTTTTATAAAGCAGCCGGTCTTCTTTACAACTGTCCCAGAGGAGTTTTCTTTTTTTTCAGTGTGGAAGGGGAATAATCGTTCTGAATGTAGATGTTAGACCCTTTAAGTTTCTTGCAGTTTGCAAAAATTGCTTTCTTTTCACTGTAATCCTGAAGGTAAATTATTACCGGTCGGTTTCCTTTGTTTTTTCCTAGCCTATGTATTCGACCAATCGACTCACATTTCACACCCAGCTTGTCTTGGAATATTTCCTTGACGATCTTTTCCTTCATCATGGATTCGGTTTCGTCGGCTAACTCCTTTATCCCGTAAATAATCACATTGGAACGCCTGCTATGGTCCTCCAAACTAGTCAATTTTTTTGTCTGAAAAGTCATCACTTTCTCTGCGGATTTCAGCGTGGTTTCTACTTGACCGGTGTGAACTAGGGTTGCAGAAGAGTCAGGGAGTTTAGTTTGCACGTCCTCCAGAGTACGTTGTAAGCTGGCAAGTACACTATTTATGTTGCATAACTGCACTTTCATTTCAGTTACATCTGTGAGGATAGCTTTTCGGCCTTCAAGCAGCTGGTCATACAGTTCCTTTTGTGTCGGTCCAGGATTTGTTTCTATATCGCCACAAAGAAGTAACTTGCACACCTGTAAACACTCGTAAGCAAGGCTAATACACTGTTTGGGGCACGGTAGGACCACAATGCAACGATAGTCACTGCTAATTCTGCTAAATGTCACAGAGGGACCAACCTGCACAACGAAGAGCAGGTGCCTGGTCAGCATCGTTGCAGTGCCGGGTCCACCGTGCCCACTGAAGTTCAAGCAGCAGAGCGGTTCTTTTATACAGGCGGCTGTCGATGACGTCACGCTGCGCTGACCAAAAGGTGTCGCTAGGAGCTCAGGGCCATCAGAAGTTGACGGTGCGAAATGTCCGTTGGTTTGCACGTACCCGCTCCTATCGATGCTGATACGGTGATCCACGTAGTGCGCGTGGCTAGTCGTTGATACGGCGGCGGTTCCCAGCAAAACCTGCACAACGAAGAGCAGGTGCCTGGTCAGCATCGTTGCAGTGAGCTCATCATCTTGAGCTCTTACTGCACTGCCATGACACCAAGAAGCTCCGAGTAAATAAAAACAACTTCTTAGACAATGTCTATATCTTGCAAACAATTACAAACACTTCTCTGCATGCACCTCTGTAGGTGTCATATTTAGTTCCGTATGCCAAGGCGGGTTATGATGTTAGAACATGTTTCAAACCTGTTTTTTTTACCGCTTTAAATTTGTTGGTTATTTTGCATCTCTGTGTGTCGAACGCACATTTCAGTGCATCAATTTCTTCAGAAAGTGCACTCCTCTTTATTTATTTCTGCATGCAAAAAGGGTTCAGAAGAACTGCTTTCTGAAGATCTGTATAACAAGCAACAACAATTCTGTGTAGGCTGCACAAAGAGAAAGGATTGGTTTGTAAATACGTTATTTAGTTCTTAAATAAAGAGGCAGCTGTCAGTATTCTGTTCCAAAGTAAAAAATTGCCCCTACCTGGCTCTGCTTCATTTTCCGATGTTGATGGTCCGTAAGGGGGCACTCAACTGATAGGCTGCACTTTGGCCATGTTAGGGTGTGCTGTCACCAGGCCCAAGGTCGATCGACATCCTCACCAAAAGTTGAGTCCAAACTCTATAAAAGAAACATCTCATCATTTTGCTATCAGTTTTGTCATCTTGCGTGTTTCACACACGACCGTCAGTGAACTATTTGGTCACTTGGATACTGAAAAAAATTCAAGCATTTTCTGGCGGCCAAGATGAATACACAGTAAATGGAGAACATTAAAGAGCAAATAAAGTTGTCAGATTGGATCGATCAAGTGCAGCAGAAATGGAAATAAATAAGTTATACTGTGTCGGTTGGCTTTGAATGCAAGAAACGTAAAAACAGGAACTTGCAGCCACGCCACTTTGAATTTCCCGCGTTTGCTACACCTCACGACAAGTTTGGCATCGTCCGGTACTCGGGATAGTGATCGCTTAAACTTAAGATGAACGAGCGTCGGCATAAATTAACAGGATACTTAACCGGGCAATATATGCGCATAAAATAACTTACGTAGCGAAGCTACTGTCAAATACCCGATGACGCATCTGCGGGCGGTGCGGTTTGGGCGAAACATTCAAAAAGGAATGCGAGTTTCATTTGTTTCACGTCTACTAAGCTAAGCCAGTTTTCTAGCCTTTATAACGCCATGAACACGACCAGACATCGAGCGAAACAACTGTCTGCTCTCGAAAATTATTACCGCTTCTATTTACATACCTATCGCTGCCACAAGCAAAAGTCAATGGGCTAGCAGTCCACAAGCCGCAGATTAGACTGACAGCAACATATTGCGGTAACGTAAAACAATTTCCACGCTAACTTAGCAGCCGCGGTGTGCGCTAAGTGCCACAGTTCTCGTTTGCCGCTCTAAATTCACACCATGATGACGGGAACTGCACCTTTCACATGAAATATTGCACGCTTTGCTCCGGAGCTCAATAGGAGGGCGAAACGCATTTGCGCGTACCTGAAATCCGCATGCCGGAAGCCCGTCGACGCTTCCGAGAACGGGGCACACAGCCATACACCCGTACGGCGGCTTGACTTGGACGTGAGGCACTTCTATCAAACATTTCACATGCGACATGTCGCACACCGATTGCGCGAACAGAGAAAATGCCGCAGGTCGCAATGCGACGCCGTGCACCCGTGCATCTACCGATGAGCTGCGTGCGCGGACTTGCAGAAAACAAAACTATGACAAAACGGCAGGCGCGAAGGGATGGCGGCTCTCGTTGCGGAGACGAAGCGGACGAAGCAATGAAAGGTGCAATGACGCGCGAATGAATGTTGCCAACTGTTGGTTCCACGTTATGCCGGCGGTGGTGGCTTTAGTGGCGTGTGTTGCGGCTGTCTAATTTTTTATTTCTTTTCCCCAAACAGTATAGTTAATATCTGTTCTTTGTTTGCATTTTCGACTGTGTTGTTCGGTATTATCTTTTTGTCTTTTTATGCTATTAAGCAGCCAATTATGGCCTCCCAGGTTCGCGCGCGCCAGCTTCGCGCGCAAATCTCGGAGGCCATAAGACAACGCGTTAGAAAATGCCGTTCTTGTCGTTATTAACGTTTCATCATCGTTTCTTCAACTGAGATATAGGCGTAGTGTCCCTTTTCCTGGGGTGGGGAGGGGGCGATCAAGACGGCATCGCTCAGCGGGGGGCGGGGGAGTAGGTTGGAGTTGGTTGCTATAGCGACATCCGTGAACCCTGCGATTTTTTTATAGCGTAAGCATTTCTATACTTCCCCAACAAGAAAAACCATCCGTCCGTCAGTCCGTACCGCACGATATCTTTCAAAATAGAACCCGCAGCAGCGAGTGAATTCACCTCCGTGCTAGCTCTCGCTTCGAAGCGGCGAGAACACAGTGCTCACGAAGCTCTCAGCTCATGCCGCACTATGCGCTTTTCGCATATCACTTTCAAGATAGGTGTACGCGCGTCTGTTTTCAAAGCGAAGTAAACGGTGAGAACACAGCGCGTGAAGTTTTCAGCAGTCCACATAGCAGTTCGCTTTCAAGATACGGTTCGCGCGGCCGTGCCACAAGCAGCCACCGCCGGAGAACGGTTGATAATGGTTCGACGCGGATGAGAAGTGCTAAAGAGCGATAACAGCTCAAAACGAACGGAACGTCACCAGCGCGCCTGGCCCCGCCACCTGCAGTACTTCGCTTGCGCCATTCACTTGGCGCCGCCGACCACAGCAGTTCGTGTCGCCGCAGCGCTGTCTTTTATACTCGTCGGATCAAGTCTCATAACATTGATAACGACATGGACTGCGTGTAGATTAGGAAGAGTCACAATGCTTACGCATACTCAGACCAATCCCAGAGGAGTTCCTGTGTGATTTTTTTTATCGGAAATGTGCAGTCAGCGGTGGGATCCAGAGTTGACAATGCATGTAAAAGGGGTGCCAAGCTTTTCTTTTTATAAGTCTTGCCCAGCTCCCAAAGATATGCTCAAGCTAAGACTTGCTGATGGCTGTATGTAGTTTTTTTTATTGTTGCATGGGCCTCGAACCGCCATGAATCCTACTGTGTAATGACATTAGAGCAGCATTCACGTCCAAAAGGAAATGCAGCCGGTATATGGCTGCCTAAGGTATGCGGCCCGGCGGCAGCTGCCCTCCCCTCCCCCGTTTCCGTTGACAAGTTAGGGGGAGGGGTCTAGAGCAATCTTACACCCCTTCCCACAGTGGCGTAGCCAGAAAATGTTTTGTGGGATGGGGGGGGGTCCTAATTGACCGTGGAGGGGGAAGAAGCGGGGTCATTGCAATAGCAGCAAAAAAATTACTGTTAGTGAGCGTTACAAGTGCCCGGCGTGCCGCACTAGGCTACGCCGCTACTTGACCCCCCCCCCCCCCGCAATCGACGCAAATCGAGCTATCAGAACGTGCATGACAGGCATGCATGACATAACATGAATGACAAGCCGCGAAGCTAGCATGGATCTCGTCATATCATCATCATCATCAGCTTATTTTGATGTCCATCGTAGGACGAAAGTTTCTCCAGCGATCTCCAATACCCCTGTCTTGTGCTAACTGGTTCCACGTGTCTTCAAGTTTCCTAATTCCATCATGTCCACATCATTCTCTGCCGTCCTCGACTGTGCTTCCCTTCCCTTAGCACCCATTCTGCAACTCCAATAGACCAGCAGTTCTCTCTCTTACGCATTGCAATGTCTGCCCAGCAGGACTTCTTCATCTTTATGTCAACCAGAATATCAGCTATCCCCGTTCGCTCTTTAATCCACGTCGCTGTCTTCCAGTATATTATCGTCATGCCTAATATTTTTCATTCCATCGCTCGTTGTGTGGTCCTCAACGAATTCCCAAGCTTCTTTGGTAAATTCCAAGTTTCGACCCCATACCTTAGTAACGGTAGAAAGCAATGATTAGCAGTAAGCTCCCTTGCCATGATTTAGTAATGCCTGATGTAAGCTCTCCAGCTAATTTTTATTTTTGTTAATTTCCTTGATCAGAGGCCCCTGCGAGTAATTAACCTCAATAAACGTATTTCTGCGCAGGTTCTAGAGGCTGACTGCCGACCATGACGGCTACGGAACATTACTTTTCTCTTCTGCATACTAACTTTCAATCAGACTTTTACACGTTCTTCGCCAAGGTCCTCAAACGTTTGTTGCAAATAGTCTGCAGCGTTGCTGAATACGCCAATGTCATGTACAAACCGTAAGTTGGTGAGCTATTTACCGTTAGCCCTCACTCCTAACCATTCCTAGTCTAACTGGTTGCACACCTTTAGGTATTCAGTGATAGCTTTGTAAATATTTTGCCACTGGTCATTGAAGCCTTTTGCAGATATCTGGCTATGCAAAGTCTGCGCGTTAGTGTCATGCATTCGTTATCAACATTCGTGGGAAACTTCATTTTTGACCGCTGTTCGGAGTCTGTGCGCTGCTGCCTAGATGCCCCGATCTAATCATTCCAGCTACCTGATTCAAGCGCAGGTAGCACGCGTTTCATGTATAGGCAATATCAACGCGTTAACTGGCAATGTTCATTTATCATATACTGTAACCTTGTTCCCTTACTCCCTTATAATTAGGGTGTAAATTAGAAAGACAAGGGTGTTTCAAGGGTGTTTTCTTGTTGAACACCCTTTTCCGTTAAAAAAGTCGATGAGGATAGCAATAGGGGCTTGTTGGTACGGCATATCTTATTTTGTTATAGCGCAAGCTTGACAAGGACAACAGAAGGCACATCTGACACACATGAAGGCAAGCTTGTCCTTGTCAAGCTTGCGCTATTATAACAAAATAAGATACGTTAAAAAAGAGTGTTTCAAGTGTGTTTACAAGGGTGAAAAGATAAATACACCCGCATTACACCCATAAGGGTGTGAAAATTTTAAGAGTGTGCGCATGCGTGCCTGCGTGCATATATGTGTGCGCGCGTGCGTGTGTGTGTGTGTTTGTGTGCGTGCGTATGTGCGTTTGTGTGCGCGTGCGTGCGTTTGTGTGTCTGCGTGTGTGTGTGTGTCTGCGTGCGTGTGTCTGTGTGCGTGCGTCTGTGTGTGCGCGCGTGCGTGTGCGCGTGCGTGCGCGAGCGTGCGTGTGCGTGCGCATGTGTGCGTACGTGTGTGTGGGTGCGTGCGTGCCTGTGTGTGTGTGTGCGTGTGTGTGTGACAGCACTTCCCGGCTTACGCTATACTCCCATGGATGAATGGAATATGGAGGATATTTAAACCCGTATTTAAATCTACTAGTCAAAAAGGAATGACTCAGCATTTATAGCACCATAGCACTATCTCTTTCTGAAGGTCAAATCAAAGTAAAAGAAAAACAGCCTGAGCCGTCAATATCGCCGTCCCAGATTTCGCCACGATGGCACCGTCACCATCGTCACGGCTCCGTAAGCTGCTATCTAGTTGTTAACCTTCGTTATCTTCCTCCCCACGGCGGCAGCTCATTGTCTCGAAGCCAGCGACGCGCTAAACCTGCACTATCATTGTGTCATGCGTCGCTTCTACGGCCAAGCAAGTTTTCAGCGGCACACTTTCGCTGCTATATTGATATTAAAACTGTGAACTGCTTGCCTTCGAATAAACAGCGTTAATAAAGATCGAAAGCGGACTGGCCACCAGGAACACGCTCACGGAGCCATACAATTGACATGGACGAGGCGTACGGCTAGGTGCGGTCAGGTTGACTTTACAGGAGTTCTTTTTCTGCGTCAGTTACGCTTTCCGAGACCGTTAAATGTGAAAATATTTGTTCGCATAGCTCTTACAGAAGCATGTTGAATCAAAATGTCCTCGCTCGGCTAGATTATCGCGAGGACGGGCTCCAAACTACTCATTTTCTTTAGCCAATTAAGATTCATACTTGTATATATAATTGACGTAGCTTCGTTAATTGCGCACACAACATCTCAACTTACTCCGTATCTAGAAATTACCAATATGAACAATCGAATGATAAAATGATTACACCAAGACTTATATTGGTTGGTCTTTTTATTTGGTGCAGTTAAAAAGAGCTGGCATTTTGATAGTGCAATAGGCTTCCTAAGGAAGAAGTGTGAAATCATGGACTGGTTTTCTTGGTGCAAATCAAGTTCATGAGCCTAAAGGCACGTGCTCAGCCGTGCACTTCTTCCTCTACAATACATTCTTCTACAATATACAAGAAGCACCTCAGCGCTACGGTACATCACAGAAGGTGTGCTAGAAGATTGTGTGGGCTCCCGATTACATTTCTGAGCGTTGCTGACATCAGGCTCGATTTCCTGGCGTCCTTTGAAATAAAAAGTCGGGGGACCCTTAAGCTTTGCCTTTAAAGAAAGCTTCAGCTCGGGCCCAACTCCTGCGCGGCCTATGTAAAACGAAAAAAAAAACGTTTTCTGAGATAACCCCTGGACCGATTTTAATGAACTTTGTTGCGTTTTGAAGAGAAAGTTAAATTCTAGTGTCTGCTGTAAGCTGTATTTCGATATAGGGCCTGAATTTTGTTAAAAAGATTTTCACAAATTCAAAGGTCCCAAAAAAATAGAAGCACCAAGTTTAGAAATTAAGAGCTCTGCATCAAGAACACATATCGCGGTTCTGTAAACGGCATCCATTAGATCATCGAAAGCGGACAACTTTGCTATGTCATTTTATATCTTACATAAATGTGTTACGTTGTTCACGAGGGTTCGGTAAAGTATCACCATATTACGAATTTTCTTGAGATTTATGTGTAACACATCAATTTTGCTTAAAAAAAATTAAATTATGGGGGTTTACGTGCCAAAACCACTTTCTGATTATGAGGCACGCCGTAGTGGAGGGCTCCGGAAATTTCGACCACCTCGTTCTTTAACGTGCACCTAAATCTAAGTACACGGGTGTTTTCGCCCCCATCGAAATGCGGCCGCCATGGCCGGGATTCGATCCCGCGACCTCGTGCTCAGCAGCCCGACACCATAGCCACTGAGCAACCACGGCGGGTTGTCAATTTTGGTTGCTTTAGATGCATTGTTAGGTGCAATTCCCAGAATTGTGGTATCATTTTTCATTGCTGAGTTAGAGCATTGTAAGCTTCCTAGTTTCCTTTTCTGGAAATGTTCGAATTTTGACAATTTTTAATAAAAAAATCGAAAGCTTCAATTGAGAATTCGAAGCAAGGAGTCACAAGATTTGAAGTTTCTCTTTTAAATGTAACAACCCTCGTCACATTTGGTGCAGTGGTTGCCGGGAAAAACGAATTCTCCTTTTACATGTATTTAGATAGGAGCACCCGAGCTAAAGCTTCCTCGTAGGAGTCAAACATGATAGCATTAAAAGATTCCTGACTTCTTCTCACGCTTCCCGGCAACTGCAGCTTACGTAACTGTAATGCTTACCGGGTAAGGGTGGCGTCGAATGCTTTGCACGAGGAGAGCGTTCTTGTAGAAACGCAGCCTCTTGCATGGGCCGATCGCGGAGGTAGTGCACAGCCGCGCCAAGAAAATTACATAATTTTCAGGTTCCTGACGTTGTTTTGCACTTTTAATATGTCAGTTTTAAAAGATTTCACATAAAAGGTATTCGCTTCAGTATTTTGTTTCATGGCGTTTGTTTGTGGGCTCTGTCAGTCTCGAAATTCCGTCGAATAACTTTGTCAAGACTGTAGACAAAGTATGAGCAACTTTAGAGATGGAATGTTGTGACAACATAACCCGCATATACCGCATGTCATCTAGCAACGCATGGCATATACCTACATATGCCTAAATATGTACGAAAATGTTTGCTCACTGACAACGACGCCTACACGAGATTTTCTGAGCCACGGGGCCCTTAACGCTTTCGCGCTAAAACAGCTGCGCATTAGAAATATCCTTCAGTACTATGAAGCAGATGAAGCAGCGCGGACATGTACGTTGGAATGAAAAATACTAATGCATTAGGATGAGTGTTTGCGACATATATTTTGGTTGTCTAATGTTAAGACCTAAAAAAGTAAATACCGTGATTTTGTGACAGTTATTTGCTGACATATCTGAAGCCACGTGAAATATGAGCTCCGACACAGTGCCCGTTATGGAACTGGCCCCCGGACTACATTGACACGTGAAGTACTGGTTTAATAACTACCAGCACTCTGAAAGTGTTTAGCTCTGGAACTTATGGTATGTCTGCGCCACTGCGCAGTCTTGGGGGCGGGCCCCTTTTACCACGTGCATTATATTTCAGCTAATAGACCGTTTTAGAATAGCGTTTGTCGCCTTACGGACTAAACGTAAGCACCATTGAGGGACCTTACGGTGCTTGTCCTTTCAACTCCTTTAGTTTACCTTACGTAAACACGAGCGTAAAGAAAACGTTATAAAACGGGGCGCCGTCTGGTGCCTCGTGCCAAATGATTCCAAGGCAAGACGGTCCATTAACAACCATACTGCTGTTGCTGTGTGGATATGTCTCGTTAGGCGTACGGGTGCCAGAATCGCCGAATGATCTCAGAAACTAGACACGCTATGCACTCATAACTAACCTTTCCGGTGAGTTTAGCGAAAGCTCATTTCAACAGATAAGGGCCCTTTATAGCCCGACGTGACGCGCGCGCGCTACGTTACTTTGGCGAAAACAACTCCTTCCCCGAGAATTAGGAGTGGCGCCCTCTCGCGAGTGACGTCACGGCCAGGACGCCGCTCGCTCCGGTTCGCTCGGCTGCCGCGCGCGCTCGTTCCGTTCGTGTATGCTTGGGGTATGGGTGGCTCGAGCCGTACGTATTGAAGAATACGTCGGCTTCTTTCAGCTGCCATACCTTAACCACAGTTTCTTCTTCAAAAGCGTGTGAGTCGAGAAACTTTGCGGCTTGGATATCGCAAGCTAAGTAGCGTTAAAGGGGTCTACTAGGTTTTGCAATGCATATATGCGCCGTGTCTATCGGTAAATTTTGACTAAAAAAAGAATATCTGCAAATTCAACGCGCGAAGTTGTGTATGATGCTTCGCTAAACATTTAACATTCCTTTAGTATTTAGCTATGAGAGGCATTGCATTTTACGTGGAAGAAAAATTTGGTAATTGGCGTCAACATGTTATCTGATTTTAGAAAGACACTGCCCAGCGAAGCTCTCATCATGATTCCTATTACTCTGGCGTGTTGTTCTATTCAAATATGGCCATTCATTAATGCGTAAAAAATAGTTAGGCGCGCATTTCTTATGAAAAAGTTTGCTGCTACTTTCATCCCCCTCTGAAACAGGCCTCCAAAAAAACGAATTGCTCATGGCTGCTAACACGACGGCGCGTCATGTAGAGTATTTACATAGTTAATTCACAAACACCATAGTAGCAATCACCTGAGAGAAAAGTTTCGTTGTTAAGATCGAGAGCCACTCAATTGAAAGTGATGAAATGTTTCATAGTGGCCCTCAGTAGCCTTTATCGACAATATGGCACACCCCTGATCACGTAACGGTAGCAATCGACTGTCCGTATGGCGAGGCACGCTATGTTCGCGAAACCCATCAGTTCACTACAACTTCGAATTAAAACCATAAAGCATGTTTTTTACAGCGCCAGCTGGAATGGCTAAAGTATTCTCGAGCTACTACACCGCAGCTTAGATTTCCTGTATACAAAAGGAAAATTCAAGCACCTTCTGTCTCACCATGTCTCGATCCAGCGTTATTCAATTATACAAACGGATAACTATTCGCTTCGTCGGTACATAAAAGAGAACCTTGCAGGCAAATTAAGTTTGCTCCAATCCAATCGCAAACATTCATAAAGAAAGCACCACAAGCCTCGCATATACTTTCACTTGATTTCTGACCCTCCACCGGGGGAATTGCGATATCTTCAATATGTCCCTAATAATCTTGACGCTTCGACTTCTTTCTGGCTGCACCGATGCGGTCCAGCAGGCATACTTCACTAAAAAAATTGGGCCGAGCAGCCTGTGTCCGTTCGCCAAACAGATTCGTCATGTATATTCCTCAAGCAGCAAGCACCAGTAAATTTCTCAAGTGAGTTTGATTTGATTTAATAATTTCCATTTACACACACACTTGTACAGAGGAGTGGTAAGTGGAGGTGGATGAGGGAAAAAAGTCGCACAGACGCGGCTTGAGGTAACCTCACCCCCTTAGGTACAATATGGCTGCATGGGGTGTTACGTTTCGCCTACGACGCGCGGATGCAACGGACGCCGGGGCTTCGTTCAAAGCGGCAGACATTTTGGCCCGTTCGGAGCGGCCGCGACGCATCCCCGCCGAGCGCGTCCCGGCATGTTCAGTGCCACGTGTCTTTGTGTGTGCGTGTGTGTGTGTGTGCCCACGCTTGTCAAAGCGCGGCAGCCGGGGAGAGGAGCTCCCCCAGTGTGAAGCGAGGAGGTCTGACCGGCGCCGGCCCGGCTGATGCGTCACCTCCTTGTCCCAACGTGTCTCTCAGTCCGTCCGTCGCCGCTGTCACGTGGTGTCGTCCCGTGACCTTCCTTCTTGCCCGCGACGCCAAGAGTATAAGAGCAGCTGCCCCGGACGCCAGGAGAGAGGCTCCGATTTCTTCTGTTGAGTAACGTGCTCTCCCGTCTCTCTACTTCGGTCGACCTGACCGCCCGCTCTTTGCGATGCTAGAATAAACAAGTTGTTCTGTTAGCAGTCGCCTCATGCTTTGCTGGGACCTTCGGATGCTTCCAGTGTGCCCCAGGCCGCCAGGCCAACGCTACCCTTGGGGCTTGCGACCCATTTGCAACCACGGGCGCCAACGGTCCGGTTGCAACAACGGGTGTCAGCACTGAGGTTCCAACAGCTGGTGGCAGCGCTGAGATTCCAACAGTCGGTGCCACCGGTGCGGATCAAACATCTGGTTGCCAGCGGTGAGATCGCGACAACGGAGGCCAGCAGCGAAGATATGCGGTTGACTGTATGCTGAGCAGCACAACGACCATCCGGGAGCAGTGCAACGAGCCCTGTGTGATGACTGGTTGCCTGCAGCGGAACGACTGCGCTGAATTCTTGGCTGCGAGGTTTGGTGAGTGCGGGACTTTCTTCTTCTGAGTTTTGCCAGGCTTTTGTTAGTGTCAGAAACAGAGCTGGTAATTGTGGTTGTCGTTGCTGCCGGGTTAGTTTGCGGCAAGACAATAGTAGGCAGTAGAGAAAGCAGCATTCAGAGCAGCCATGGATTTGAAGTCGTTGCGCAAACCGAAATTGTTGGAGCTTGCAAGAGAGTTGGGTCTGGATGTCTCAGACAAACTCAGAAAACCAGAACTGCTAAGGGCTATTCTTGAGTTAGGAGCTGAGGATGACGAGCTGTCGGAATGCCTTGAGACCATTGAGGAGAGGGAGACGGCAAAAGGACAGGAACGCGAACTTAAAGAACAGCAACAGCGAGAGCAACAAGAGAAAGATGAGCGTGAACGTAAACAACAGATAGAACGAGAGCAACAAGAGAAAGAAAAAGAGCGAGAGCAACAAGAGAAAGAAAGAGAGCGCGACCGTCCACACGCTTTGGAAATGAAACGTCTCGAGTTAGAGATGGAACGCGCTCGTAATGGAAGTCAGGCACACGGTGCAGGAGAACGAGTATTGTTTAAAATGACTGACCTGATGCGGCCGTTTAAGCTTGGAGAGGACATTGGTTTGTTCCTGGTTAACTTTGAGCGAACGTGCGAGAAGCAGGGGTTCTCTCGGGAAACGTGGCCACAGCGCTTGCTCACTTTGTTACCCGGCGAGGCGGCCGACGTAGTCGCTCGCTTGAAGAGAGAGGAGGCAGAGGATTTCGACAAAGTGAAATCGAGTCTGCTAAAAAAGTACAGGCTGTCAGTGGAGGCGTTCCGTCGGACGTTTCGGGAAAATGAGAAAGGCAGAAGTGAGTCATATACAGAGTTTGCCTACAGGCTTATGTCAAACATGCAGGAGTGGCTCAAAGAAGAGAAACCGTTTGGTGACCACGAGAAAGTTCTGCAGTGTTTCGGGCTGGAACAGTTTTATAGTCGGTTACCTGAGAACGTGAGGTACTGGGTCTTGGATAGGCCAGACGTTAGTACGGTGGCTAGAGCCGCTGAGCTAGCCGAAGAGTTTGTGACGCGTCGGGCTCGCGGAGCTAAGGACGGTCAAAAGGGTGAATTTGGCTCCAAGTTTGAGAGGCCGAAGTTCACGCCCATGAGAGCAAAGGGGGACACACGTAGTGCGGACGCGAGTGAAAGCAGTCCGACCGAACGTAAGGAGACGGCGGCAGCCGAAGCCGAACGCAGAAAGCGGTTTGAGGCGAGGCAAGCGCGCGTGTGTTATACGTGCCAGAAGCCGGGTCACTTTTCGGCGCAGTGTCCGGAAACAAAAACAAAAGTCGTGTTTTTGTCATTATGCAGCACTGACGAGAACATGAAGCTTCTCGAGCCTTACATGCGAGACCTCCTCGTGAACGGGAAAGAGTGCCGAGTGCTTCGCGATTCCGCAGCTACGATGGATGTAGTTCACCCCTCTTACGTAGAACCCGATATGTTCACGGGCGAGTGCGCATGGATCAAACAAGCCGTGGAAGCTCATAGCGTGTGTCTGCCCGTAGCAAAAGTGCTTATTGAAGGTCCTTTCGGAGCACTTGAGACGGAGGCGGCAGTGTCATCTATGCTGCCCCCCCAGTACCCGTACCTATTTTCGAACAGGTCCGATCACCTCCTGCGCGAGAAGGGGCTTTTGTTTGGTGAGGCTAGCGTTCAGGCCTTAACCAGATCGAAGGTTCGGGAGCTCGCTGCAAAGGCGGTAGTTGCGGGGCCGACGTTGTCGAACGATGAGAAAGGGTCAGAGGCGCAGCAAGCTGATATTCAGAGCACGCCCGAACTGAATAAAATTGAGCCTGTAGCGTTAAAGGCACCAGATACTGGAGAGGAAATGCTCGACACGGGAAAGTTAGAAGAGCTATCTGAAGATTTGCTCATCGCGCCTACGTCAGACGGACTTAATAGGTTGCTAAAAGTCAGCCGGTCGGCTTTGATAGCCGAGCAAAAGAAGGATGGCAGCCTAGAAAACATACGCTGCATTGTCAAGGAAGGTATCGCCAAGAAAAATGCTCGCTTTGTGGAAAGAGGTGGGGTCTTGTACCGGAAGTATGTAGACCGCAGGGGAGTGGAGTTCGATCAGCTGATCGTGCCTCAGTGCTACCGTCAGGATCTGTTGCGCTTGTCTCATGGGGGTTCGTGGTCCGGACACCTAGGAGTTAAGAAAAGTAAGGACCGTCTCTTGCAAGAGTACTATTGGCCAGGGTGTTTTCGGGGCGCAGACCACTTTGTGAAGACATGTGACACCTGTCAGCGGGTGGGCAAACCAGGGGACAAATCGAGGGCGCCGTTGAAGTTGGTACCTATCATTACGGAGCCTTTTAGACGGCTCGTTATTGATACAGTGGGACCTCTGCCGGTAACAGCCACGGGGTACAGACACATTTTGACTGTGATCTGCCCAGCGACAAAGTTCCCTGAAGCAGTGCCGCTTAAAGAACTCAGCTCAGTTGAGATAGTCAATGCACTACTGTGCATATTTGCGCGAGTTGGTTTTCCTGCGGAAATCCAATCAGATCAGGGCACAGTGTTTACTAGCGCTTTGACGACAGCCTTTCTCGAAAGGTGCGGGGTAAAGCTGCTACACAGCTCAGTGCACCACCCCCAGTCGAATTCCGTTGAGAAGCTCCACACCATCATGAAGCGCGTGTTGAGAGCATTGTGGTTTGAACAACAAACTGACTGGGAGCTGTTTCTTCCTGGGGTGATGTTTGCATTGAGGACCGCGCCGCATGCGGCTACGGGGTTTTTGCCAGCTGAACTAGTGTACGGTCGCTCGCTGCGATCTCCGCTTCGCATGTTTCGAGACGGATCACTGCCCTCTCCAATGGCTGCAGACTATCTCTTTCACAAATGGCAGCCTCCTGCGCTGGAGCCTCGCTTTGCAACAATATTCCTTTGAGGTGCGTTACAAAAAGGGAGTCTCAACGGTAACGCCGATGGCTTAAGTCGAAGCCCCTAACGTGGGAATCAGCCTCAAAATTGTTTGTTATTGATGTTTTTCTTCCTGAGGCAGGATTTTTAACATATTGCTTTTAGTAGTGTTTCAAAGTGATGACGTGCTTTCTAGTGCAATTTTCCGATTTGTGGACGCGTTCTGAGTGCTGCTATAGACTACTGTAAGGAACTAGGCAGTAGTATAAAAGGGGAAAGAGCCTGGCATGGCTTAGTGAGGGTTGTGCCGTGCTTGCTGACTGAGCGGCTGAGTTTCGGAGCAGTTCTAACGCTTGCTGGGAAAGAGAACAAAAATGGCAACTCTCCTGAAGTCACTTTGCAGTGTCCTGTGTGAACCTGAACGTGAGAACGAGGCCTTCTCGGTGCGCTGCGCTCAAGAAACGCCGAGGGACGACCGACTTCGGTTATGAGCATCATCGAGCGAAATCCCTCCGGACAGCGGATGCAGTCCCCTGACCATCGGGATCTCCCTCCCCCGGCGGGGCGGTCTGTTACGTTTCGCCTACGACGCGCGGATGCAACGGACGCCGGGGCTTCGTTCAAAGCGGCAGACATTTTGGCCCGTTCGGAGCGGCCGCGACGCATCCCCGCCGAGCGCGTCCCGGCATGTTCAGTGCCACGTGTCTTTGTGTGTGCGTGTGTGTGTGTGTGCCCACGCTTGTCAAAGCGCGGCAGCCGGGGAGAGGAGCTCCCCCAGTGTGAAGCGAGGAGGTCTGACCGGCGCCGGCCCGGCTGATGCGTCACCTCCTTGTCCCAACGTGTCTCTCAGTCCGTCCGTCGCCGCTGTCACGTGGTGTCGTCCCGTGACCTTCCTTCTTGCCCGCGACGCCAAGAGTATAAGAGCAGCTGCCCCGGACGCCAGGAGAGAGGCTCCGATTTCTTCTGTTGAGTAACGTGCTCTCCCGTCTCTCTACTTCGGTCGACCTGACCGCCCGCTCTTTGCGATGCTAGAATAAACAAGTTGTTCTGTTAGCAGTCGCCTCATGCTTTGCTGGGACCTTCGGATGCTTCCAGTGTGCCCCAGGCCGCCAGGCCAACGCTACCCTTGGGGCTTGCGACCCATTTGCAACCACGGGCGCCAACGGTCCGGTTGCAACAACGGGTGTCAGCACTGAGGTTCCAACAGCTGGTGGCAGCGCTGAGATTCCAACAGCCGGTGCCATCGGTGCGGATCAAACAGGGGTAACACATCAAGCGCCATATAAATTACATTTATATAGTGGCCATAAAACATTGCAGTTATACAATATATGAAAAACAGTGAAATATTTGAACAATAACAATGCAAAACACACTGCGGCATTGAAATAAATAAATGATATACACTTGGTAACATAGACAAAAAAGGAGGAACATAACATACATTATTAATCATTAACAAACGCGCTCTAAAGAGGTGAGTTGAACGTGTAGCACGGAAAAGGGAATATATATTGGTACATTCCTATTTGTACTCTGTAAATAGCTGTAAACCTTCATTAACTTTACTTCAAGTTTCCGCCGCTTAAAAAAAATGAACACGTGAAGAACCGCCTAATGTTGACAAGCAGTTAAAGAAGCAAGTGAGGCGTGTAGAATGTAAGCTCCAGTATTAGTTAAGTCCCCGTGCTACTGCCGAGCATTTCTGTGAGGAAATGCAAAAATTCGATAATATACCATGAACTACTCGTCGTGAGCAAACCTGTTTTAGCGGAATAAAGTCAACGTAACTGCTGTAGAAGTCATATATAGCCAGCTTTGTGACATACTTGTTGCACCGCGGCAGGTATGGTATCATAACTGGATTCCTATAGGCTATGCTCTTGCGATTGTCTATCCACGTATGAAAAACCCGCAATGGGCTGGTCTGCGTCGCTTCGGCTGGCACTGTAGCGTTGCCTTCGAGAGCTGCATTGTTGTCTAAGAAATTAGCTCTTTGAATAAATGTTCGCAAAGGAAGACGTCGTAAAAATATATTTGAGACGACCACCATAAGTATACAAGCAGAGAGAACGAGGGCGAACAAACGAAAACACCACAGAAAGCAGACGACAGGCGCGCGTCCGTGCCCTGACGTCACGCGAGCGGCGCTCGCAGCGCCGCTCATGTTCGTTCTCGGGGCTAATAGTCCGACGCACTGCAGCGCCGACGTAACCGGCGGCTGCCAGCGCGCCCCGACGGGCCCGGCGCAACTTTGGCTCCTGCTCCATTCGCTGCCATTCGCACGCCGGCACCGCCGACTGCGTCGACCCACAATGCATTGCGCGCGAAGAAAAAGGCGCCAACACAACTCCGCAGACGGCTTTTGCGGACGGCGCGCGACTTGGCGAACCTTCTGCGCATGCTCCGAAGATAGCAGCGTACGGCGCGCGCGTTGAAGTATTAGCCCCGAGAACGAACGCGAGCGGCGCTGCGAGCGCCGCTCGCGTGACGTCAGGGCAATGACTCGCGCCTGTCGTCTGCTACAGTTCGGGCGTTGTCCGGGCGCTTTCTGCGGTGTTTTCGTTTGTTCGCCCTCGTTCTCTCTGCTTGTTTACTTATGGTGGTCGTCTCAAATATATTTTTATGACGTCTTCCTTTGCGAACATTTATTCAAAGAGCTAATTTCTTAGACAACAATGCAGCTCTCGAAGGCAACGCTACAGTGCCAGCCGAAGCGACGCAGACCAGCCCATTGCGGGTTTTTCATACGCGGATAGACAATCGCAAAAGCATAGCCTATAGGAATCCAGTTATGATACCATACCTGCCGCGGTGCAACATGTCACAAAGCTGGCTATATATGACTTCTACAGCAGTTACGTTGATTTTATTCCGCTAAGACAGGTTTGCTCACGACGAGTAGTTCATGGTATATTATCGAATTTTTGCATTTCCTCACAGAAACGCTCGGCAGTAGCACGGTGACTTAAGTAATACTGGAGCTTAGATTCTACACGCCTCACTTGCTTCTTTAACTGCTTGTCAACATTAGGCGGTTCTTCACGTGTTTATTTTTTTTAAGCGGCGGAAATTTGAAGTAAAGTTAATGAAGGCTTACAGCTATTTACAGAGTACAAATAGGAATGTACCAATATATATGCCCTTTTCCGTGCTACACGTTCAACTCACCTCTTTAGAGCGCGTTTGTTAAGGATTATTAATGCATGTTATGTTCCTCTTTTTTTGTCTATGTTACCAAGTGTATATCATTTATTTATTTCAATGCCTCAGTGTGTTTTGCATTGTTATCGTGGAAATATTTCACTGTGCTTTCATATATTGTATAACTGCAATGTTTTATGGCCACTATATAAATGTAATTTATATGGCGCTTGATGTGTTACCCCATGCAGCCATATTGTATCTAAGAGGGTGAGATTACCTCAAGCCGCGTCTGTGCGGCTTTTTTCCCTCATTCACCTCCATTTACCAGTCCTCTGTACATGTGTGTGTGTAAATGGAAATTAATAAATCAAATCAAATCAAACTCACTTGAGAAATTTACTGGTGCTTGTTGCTTGAGGAATATACATGACGAATCTGTTTGGCAAACTGACACAGGCTGCTCGGCCCAATTTTTTTAGTGAAGTATGCCTGCTGGACCGCATAGCTGCAGCCAGAAAGCAGTCGAAGCGTCAATGACTAGTAGTATGGGACATATTGAAGATATCGAAATTCCCCCTGTGGAGGGTCAGAAATCAAGTGAAAGTATATGCAAGGCTTGTGGTGCTTTCTTTATGAATGTTTGCGATTGGATTGGAGCAAACTTAAATTAGCCTGCAAGGTTCTCTTTTATGTACGGACGATGCGAATAATTATCCGTTTGTATAATTAAATAAGGCTGGATCGAGACATGGTGAGACAAAAGGTGCTTGAATTTTCCTTTTGTAGGCAATCTAAGCTGCGTAGTAGTAGCTCGAGAATACTTTAGCCATTGCAGTTGGCGCTGTAAAAAAATGCTTTATGGTTTTAATTCGAAGTTGAAGTGAACTGATGGGTTTCGCGAACATAGCGTGCCTCGCCATACGGACAGTCGATTGCTACAGTTACGTGATCAGGGGTGTGCCATATTGTCGATAAAGGCTACTGAGGGCCACTATGATACATTTCATCATTTTCAATTGAGTGGCTGTCGATCTAAACAACGAAACTTTTCTCTCAGGTGATTGCTACTATGGTGTTTGTGAATTAACTATGTAAATACTCTACATGACACGCCGTCGTGTTAGCAGCCAAGAGCAATTCGTTTTTTGGAGGCCTGTTTCAGAGGGGGATGAAAGTAGCAGCAAACATTTTCATAAGAAATGCGCGCCTAACTATTTTTTTACGCATTAATTAGCGGCCATATTTGAATAGAACAACACGCCAGAGTAATAGGAATCATGATGACAGCTTCGCTGGGCAGTGTCTTTCTAACATCGGATAACATGTTGACGCCAATTACCAAATTTTTCTTCCACGTAAAATGCAATACCTCTCATAGCTAAATACTAAAGGAATGTTAAGTGTTTAGCGAAGCATCACACAACTTCGCGCGTTTAATTTGCAGATATTCTTTTTTTAGTCAAAATTTACCTATAGACACGGCGCATATATGCATTGCAAAAACTTGTAGACCCCTTTAACGCTACTTAGCTTGCGATATCCAAGTCGCAAAGTTTCTCGACTCACACGCTTTTGAAGAAGAAACTGTGGTTAAGGTATTGCAGCTGAAAGAAGCCGACTTATTCTTCAATACGTACGGCTCGAGCCACCTATACCCCAAGCATACACGAAGGGAACGAGCGCGCGCGGCAGCCGAGCGAGCCGGAGCGAGCGGCGTCCTGGCCGTGACGTCACTCGCGAGAGGGCGCCATTCCTCTTTCTCGGGGCTAATAGACGACCGCACGCCAAGTTTCATCCTAGACGCCAGCGCTCGTTTCTCCCCTGGCGGAGCGATTTCATCTCCAACGGGTGTAGGGTTCCGTCGCCGCTTCCCTTCGCGGTCGCGCCCGCGTTCAGTTCGCGCTGCGCGCGAAACGTCTCTTGTTTGCGACGGCGCCTCTTCGGATGACCGGAAATTATTATTGTGTTAACTGTCACGACAGCAATGTAAACATGAAAAGGTTGATGCCACCAGTGAAATTCTGCCGATTCACAAGAAAATGGTACGAAAGAAGCAGACGACAGACATGGATTACTGCGGTGCGCCGAGCGAAGTAAACATCTGGCAAACGAAGCGAGCTCGTTGATTGATCACTCCTGAGTGTATGACGGTTTCTATATGTAACCCACGTGAAATTAATAATTACTCGGTACATAATCCTTTTATTCATATAAAAACTTTAAGTTCAACGAGCGCTTGTCCTGTCTTCTTTCTCGTGTTTCGTTTGTGTGTGCGCTGCCCAAGAATGGAAACCACGTCTGTTGTATGCGCTAGCAGTGGCCGAAGTTCACGCGTGCCGAGAAATTGAATATGTGCATGATCCATTGAACATGACCGGAGTTCATTCCCGCTTTACCACTGCCCCGATTGATCGGGTTACTGCGATACACACCCGCGTCTTGGTCGCGCCGGCATTGCTGAAGCAGGAATGATTATTAATACTTTCAACTTCCGTTTCTTGAGTACTGTTAAAAAATGACCAAGCTGTCTACATTGCTGCCTCTATTCCATATTGTAGGGGACGTACTAGTTAAAGTTGTGTGCGCATGTCGTACTTGTGCTATGAAGCGATATATATATCTTGTTTATTTCCGCACAGTGTCGGTAGAAGTCCGTTGTCGCCATCAGAGACAACACGGATTTGTAGCAAACATAATGTGAGAAACTGCAAAAATGACTTTAGCTCGTAGGTGCCGTATGTATGTGCCGCATCGTATGTGCTGACGATTTTTCCGGCGGCACATACGATGTCGTTTCCAATTACCTGCTCAGCGTCCCTTACATGGTTAAGCAGACGCTGCCCTTTCGCCGCATTGCAGCCATAAAAATAATCGTCAAGATTACCGATCTTCTTAAAGGCAAATATAGCGTGTGCAGTTTGTTTCACACTAAGGGGAAAACTCGGAACGTATTGCGTCGCGATGCGGCAAGCAATGGAGTCGTGCGGCGGCAGCAGCTCGAGCAGGCGCACACGCTTGAGGGGCGGTGTCGTGATCTGCGTCGTCTGCTACGGCGGCGCGCGCTGGCCGCATTTTCGGGAAGCGCGTGGTACTGTCAGGGGCAGTGCACCGATTTCATCGGTACGGCGGGAACTGAGCTGATATTTTTTACTAAACGTTGTGCGTAGCCACACTCTGATCCTTCATTGGCGATAATGGAGTTCCACAAACTTCTTTTGACAACATGGTTCATTTGTTCTTTCGAAAGGCCCGAGTACTGAGCGTGTGCACGTATATTTCTTCAGTGTGTGTGCTACCGTAATGAGCAGCGACAAAACGCACCAAGATGTGCGCGCAACGTGCTCAGTCCTTGTTTGCCATGCAGCGATGAACTTACATTCGAGGCGTATCAGTGGGCGTCGCGCAAAGCTTAGCAAAGAATACCGGCTCGTTTCACGCAGTAACGATGTGATCGGCGCCCTGCACCTGACAGTAGAACGTTTCTCGACAATGCGGCCAGCGCGCGCCGCCGTAGCAGACGACGCCGTTCAAGATCCCGCCCCTCGAGCATCTGCGCGAGCTGCTGCCGCCGCCTGACTCAAGCGCTCGCCGCATCGCGATGCAATGCGCTTCGAGCTTTCCCCTAAATGTGAAACGGACTGTACACCGCCCTTCGAAGGATATGTCCACGCGCACACACTGCGCGCCCTATTCTCTCGCAGGAGGCAATCAAGGCGGCGCGAACGAGAGATGGGAGAGGGGTACCAACCGCTAATAGAATTTTGCTTCGCATGCCGCGCTCTCAACGCCGGCGCAGCAGCGCCGCTCTCGGTGCCGTTCTTGTCTATAGACCAGAACACGCTAGTCTCGCACCCAGACTAACCGAACGCATACTCTCGCACCCGGGTTGCCCGGTCGACCGGCGCTATTTTGTACTGGGCTGCCAAAGTGTGTTCGCCGGCGACCAGTAGACATGGCAAGCGCCAGCTCTAGGGCTCCAAAGTGCGGAAATGTGCCCGTTCACAGGGATACAAAGTAGAAGAAGTCATCTGGGCATCATTGCGTCGTGTTTGGATGCCAAAACAACCAGCGGAAAAGGAGCAGGTTGCTTAGCGCTGTTTGCGAAGAGCACAACACACGTAGGGAATCGTGCCGGTGCGGTGTTTTCAGCCTGCGCCGATTTCCATCCGCAACGATGAATGCCCAGCTGCGCCACCGGTGAATAGCTGCAGTGAATAGGAAGAACTACCAACCCAGTGAAAATGCACGAGTGAGTATTCGATCTGTGTATATTTTGGTGCCACGTTCAACTTGGCGCCCTACAAACGTAATACGCAGGTTTGCTCCGAGCACTTTCTGGGCAACAAGCCTACAGAGCAGAATCCCGCGCCGGTGCTTCGCCTTGGCTATAACAAAAAGGCAAGCCTTTTCGTGTTTTCATACAGGCAGAGCTCCCGACGGTTAAGCGGAACAGTTGAGTTTGCGGTTAGCGATACTTGCAGCTGGTGCACGGAATTACCATTAAGCGTGAACGACAAGTTGTAGGCCTTGCTGGTGAGCGTTATTGCTAATGAAAGTAAACCGAACTCTGCTCGTCACGTAGCATGCGTCCACAAAAACGTAAACGACGACTACTCGTCGCCGAAGGTGTTCTTGCAGCGCACCTACCTTTACGAGCTGGTGTTGCAGGTGTCATTCGTAACGAATTCATTTGAGCCTCCTGAGCTCTAAACTGCGTGCGGGCTGTTATGCGGGGCAAAGCGCAAAATATTTCCGTTCATATGGCGAGGAAAATAAGGTGCTTAATTATTCTTGTATTTTGTAACAAAATTTTGATCGTTCTCACTAGTTTTTTTTTTTACTGTTTTCTTTTCTAAGGGAGCGCCAACAATCCGATGGCCTCGCACAAGCGAAACAGGTCTGGTACCAGGTAGCTGCAGTTGGTGGGGCTAATTTCTTGGAATGCAGGTGAGGTTGTTGTCTTGTACCAAAGGGGTCCTAATGATGCAGCTTTAAGTAGGGATGGTAATTTTACGTGCCCTGTCATGGTTTGTGCAACTGTACAACACCTGCATCTGTCATGCTCGCCCTGTTATACGGGCTTTGACTGCACATGTAATTGAACATTATAACTACTGTAGTACCTCATTTTCCAATGAGTGCAGGTTTAGCATCATATGCTGCTTGTTCGAGTGCTGTAGGCTTTTGTTCTGAATGTTGTACTCTTAAGTGGTTGCACGATACAATTGGCCTGGTGTATTTTCTATTTCATTTTGAGAGGACTTTATATCTTCGCAAAAGTGATGGCATGGGAAAGAACTACAGCCCTTCTTACTATAACATCTATTTTGTTTTCAGTGTGCAGGTGGTGAAGGGCAGGCGTCTGCTAACCAGGCAGTCAAACGACCTCGCCAGTTGGTTGCCAAGCGCGGCCAACCCAGTAGAGACCATTACAAACAAGACCAAACTGAAAGTGCAGATGACAGTGTTCTGCGTGCTTTAATAATATATGGCACCAACACAGTGCAGTAAATTCCTTCACAGGTTACGTGCCAAAAAGCTCACAGGTGTTCTAGCATATAGCGCGCGGTTTGTACAAACGTAATAGCGTACCTACCCGATGTATTCGCTTCTGCAGTCTGCACAGCACTCAGTGTGTCCATTGTGGACTTGCACGAGGTCTTGAAGTTTGATTGAATCCAGACAGCGAAAATGACAGGTTAGAAAAAACGTGAAACACGCCTTCCGCCCAGCTAAAAAGCCCAAGTTTCGCTTTCGCGTGGGGTCGCATCTCCCGGCGTGGCAGCCCAGGCCTGCTACTTCGCGGCGCTTGGGATAGATGGCGCGACCGGCGCTCATCAATATGGCGGCGCCCTTTGAATTCACGGTGTTCTGGTGTATAGAGGGGATGGCATCTCGGCTGGCGCAGCGCAACCGACGTAGCGCGACTGATCGCGAACGATGCTCGCCCGCGCGCCGATAACGTCGGACTATAGACGGGCCTTTACTGGCGATCAACGCGAGTGAGAGCGTAGCCATCACGAGAATCCACGCTGAAGCGGGAGCCATGGGTGCTGCCATGTTCGGCAACGCTATTTGTTAGCGTCCGTAAACATTAGACAGCTTTAGTATAGCGTAAAGCAGAAACGCAAAAAGGTAACGTTAGCGTTGCGTGCACCACAATGCGCATGCGCTGTACGTAAACGGTGCTGGAGCTCTTACGCACGTACGCTATTTTCGAGATTTAGCGTTGAATGCTAACGCACGCAAGCGGAGCCTTATACGTACGGCAACATGGCAGCGTTAGTCCAAGTGAGAGCTGCCCGCTTCGGATCTGTCGAGTCGTCGGCCTGCCCTGTTCGGCTGATTCGTTCCCCACTAATCCACGTGTTTGCTTTAGATTTGTGTGATGATGCTTCGACAGCGCCGTACAGGTGACAAATGGGCATTGTTTACGATGTACGTTCTCGATTAGCGGCGCAGTAGGCTTAACGAGAAGGTCATACAGAAGGAAATTTCAACAAGAGCGGACACTCCCATAGAGCCCAGCGGCCGAATTGACTGTAGCACACCAAGCGGATGTTGTTGACTCCTTCCGGTTCCGGTTTTGGGCGCGCGCGTTTTGAACACCAGTTGGTACACGCCGCGCCGGCTCCGCTGCTCGGCGCGGCATTCATTTTTTTTTTCGCTTCTGCTGAACCTCGCGTGTCCTTGGCGTGGAATCGTTTCATTATTAAGTAGAAATGATTGCGATTGACCTTTACAAGACTGCACCGAATCTGTCAGCTGCAATTTCACAAAGAAAACGAAAGACGTCTTCTGAAATGAAGAAATGTTTATTTTGCTCTATATAAATTCTCGTTCCGGGCTTCTGCATTCATCCAAAGTTGTGGCACCAGGTAAGCAGCAGTCGTTGCCGTACGATGCTCCATCGGATGCCATCAGCTGAAAGAAAGTAAATTACAAGCATGTATCATTTTGGTATATTGACCTAACGGGAGTATTTCGTGTAGAGGCGAAACGTGCGTAAGTGGTGAATGAGCGGCATTACAGATAAATTCACTTTTACGTTTTTACGTACATTTCGCAGCAGACTCCTCCCAAACAATGCCATAAAATCTGAACATCCGATTTTCAAGCACCCCTCTTTTCCCGGGCATTATTTCGTGCACTTTAAGTGCACAAATACGCGGGTGACTGCGCGTTTCCAAAACAACTTTGCCTCAGTCGACACGATGGTACGCCAAGTACACAAAGGTGGCTACAACACAGGCTCAGCCAGACCATGTGACACGCTCGCAGAATGCCTTCTAATCGCACTCAAGTCAGACTCGTGGGTGCAAAATCTGTTTTTAGTCGCTCAGAATACGTAAATGTCATGTTCTTGAGCTCCTCCATGTTATCTTTTACGCGTCCTGCCGGCGCATGCAACACTCCCGTGTTAACACTCTCGGCAATCGCTCGTCGCGTTTTCCAGAAGCGTGAGTACCGAAATAAGGTTTACGTTGTTGCAGGGCTATAAAATGCGTCACAAACTTGTCCCACTAAAATTCAGTACACGCAAAACTAACTCACTACGGCCGGCTTGCTTTTTTTGCTAACACCTTCACAACCCCAGGCGCGGCGA
The DNA here is from genome assembly GCF_038994185.2 of Dermacentor albipictus. Lineage (NCBI taxonomy): Eukaryota > Metazoa > Arthropoda > Arachnida > Ixodida > Ixodidae > Dermacentor > Dermacentor albipictus. The sequence continues at coordinate 286,349,171 of NC_091821.1, read as the reverse complement.
GCAAGCCTCAATATATCCCCAAAAATTACCAAATAAATTACAATACTTTTTCGGCTCAGAGAATGCTTCACGAACTTCTACCAGTAAGATTCAGTACACGCGAAACTGCGGCACACAGCCGAGCTGCTTTTCGCTAACTGTGTCAATAAGCCGGGCGCGGCAACCGTGCTTCTAAACTACCCCAAATATAACGACGTTAGTTACAATAATGTTGGGGTCCACAGAATGCGCGAAAGCTTGTCTGTCTTAGGCGCTACGAGGTAGTACACGCATGCACATGCGCAAGTGCGTCACACGGCCGAGCCGGTTTTTGCTTACTGCGTCAATAAGCCGGGCGCGGCAAGCGTGCCCAAAAACTACCGAAATAAGTTACAGTATTGTTGGGGCTCATAGAAAGCGTCGCAAACATCTCCCAGGACGAGGCATTACCTCAAATTAACTGCACCAGGACGGCGGAGCTGTTTTTCGCTAACTGCGCCACTCGAACTAAGCCTAAATGTGCTTAAAATGCGCTGCACACTGTCAAACACAATTTCTCACCTTGCCTTAGTCCAGTAGTGCAGTGGTGCCGTGTCGAAATGCAGACGATGCGCAAGAAAAGCATAGAGAAGGCCGGGAGCCCCAAAACATCGGCTGTATCCAAAACAGATGGATCGCCGAGCACGCGAGCTTCGCACGTACGACCGCCCTCGCTCACTCCTGCGGCTTGTCTGGCGCATGACGTATGCACGCGCGTCTGGCGTGCCGCTAGCTTGTTGCTAGGCAACGCAACAAAAAGTTGCAAAATATAAGTTCATTTACAGGCAAAATTTTTTCACTTTTAGTGGGAAGGAATAAAAAAATAAAACGTTGTCTGGAAGTTTATTTCACATTCTATTTTTTCTGATGCTCGCGTCAACTAACGGATGTTGTTGAAACTAGGCGTGACGTGTTTCCTGTTGCCAGTTTTTGAAGAGTGTCCCCTCTTGTTGAATTTCTTTCTCTATGAGAAGGTTTGCTTACGTTTGCTCATGTTTCCTGTATCCGCCTCGAGATGACGCCCAAGTGTATTTCGCTCTAGTGTTTCTGTATATGCTCCCGCAGGGAGCAGAGTTGCGCATACCTTTTCCGGCGCCGCTCGCACAGCTATTGGCCGAGCGCGAAAAATGACGTCAAATGATCCGCGCCGCTTAGAAGCCAACTTTACGGGCGCATCGCCGACTCATGCGAACTCGTCGTTTCCGTCAGTGCCATCGCCATTGCAATCAGCGTGCCATCGATCGTGCGTTGAGAGGAGCAGCTGCGGGTTTCAGGTACGGTATTCGACGATGTGAAATCAAGGACCTTGGTGAAGTGATACGAAACACATCGTACTGGCACTTGTATTGTGCCAGTACAATGCCAAAAATGTGTTGTCAGATCACAGTCTGCACTGTGTGTATAATTACTCTGCAAGTTTGCCATCTTGATGTGATTAGTGCAATAAAAATAACCTGTTGTTACTCTTAATAGCTTGTTGCCTTTCCATTTTCTTTGAATTTTGCCCCCAAGGTTCCAAGAACCAGCACACTTGGCCTGCTGTCAGCAGCCGTTCATACATTCCCTTGTATGAAATAAATTTGATGTAGAAGCTCTTGCGTCTTGAATCTTTTTCTACTTGCAGATTTGCTGATACTATATAGCTGATTAGTCTGCGGTATGAATGAATCGTAAAAGTAAGCTTTGCTTAAAATGTGCGCATGTGAACATTTCAAATGCGCTTAAATCTGTGTCTGCACCACATGTATCGAAAACGTGCAGCTGTTGTGAACGATGGTTAGTGATAAATGACGCTCTGTTAACGGTTACTGACATAACTGCAGGCACGATAGCTCTCTTGGCGACGGTCATTATTCGGCTGGTTTCGGCAGCTTACGTGTGTGAAGTTTTAAACACTCTTTAAAACATTTCTTGCTTTCTGACAATGATAAGACAACTTCATATGCATGCTGAAAATCATTGCACCGCCTTTTGTGGCAACGTACTGCGCGTTTGCGAGCGAACTTAGGTAGCTGTTCGCGCCACGGGAGTATTTTATTTTGGGGAATCGAAGGCGGTCCTACCCCCTATTTGTACGTTCGTGTGTGTGTTTGTACATGCGTGTTTACATAGATATATACAAAGTTTTGGTTGGTTGAAAGCTCACCCCCTCCGACTGCATGAATGGCTCATTCGAGCGTAGCCTGTATTAAGAAGTACCCTTTGCTAAGCGCCTGCGAACAATTGGCGCTTGTAGCTCGCGACCACTAGAGAAAAAGGCGGAACACCGCACGGCATTTGGCTCCTGCGCGCCCGAGGAGGGGCTTCGCTGCAAAGCTGGATCACGACGGCGGACCTATGCGCAACTCTGCTCCCTGTGGGAGCATATACAGGAACACTATTTCGCTCGTTCGCTTGGTGTAAAGCCGCATGTTAAGCCGATGCATGTCGTTTTCCGCGGCAAAACAAAGTAGTGTGCTCGGTGCTGTGGTCACAATGCGTGTGCGATTTACTAACGACGACGACATGAACCTCCTGAAGCACGTGTTCGCCTTGAACCCATTCGGACAGACGTCAAGATGGGCGTCCGTTGCAAAAAAGTGGAAAGAAATGGGAAATGCAAGCGAAATTTCCGGCGAAACGTCCCCTCCGGAATAGCTTCAATGTTGAGCAGGCCGCTTCTTGAGGACACGTACAACCTGCGCGGTCACTCTCGTTCCCGAAGCATGATAGCGTCTATGTCATCCCAACTTAATAAGGACAGGTAATATGGGTCCCACTGAACACTCGATCGCGGCATGCTAAGAATAATCGGTGTGTTTCGGGACTCTCGACAAAACAACACTGAAACGAAACACCTACATGCGTAATTAACGCAGTGACTGTGGCTTTGGAGAAGCTTGACTTAGGAACACACTTGCGGATTCGACATTGGATCAGCTCAACATTTTGCGTGGATTTGGCTTTCCAGTACTTCCTGTTTTTACATCTAGATGTTGCCGTATATGTTAGTGTTAACGTTAGCGCGTTTCTCCGTTCCACTATTCTCAAACACTACCTTTTGCCGCGCAGTGCAGCCTTTCTTTGCGTTAGCGTTGCGTCGCTCGCTAACGCTAACGCAAGCGTTTTTACGCTATACTGAAACTGTCTATTACGACGTTAAACTCGCCAAATAACGTACAGGCTCGTCCACTCTTAGGGTGAACACGGCTCACCGTGGCCGCGCTCTGCGGGGCGCCAGTGCGTCCGGCGCGGCGGCGCATCGAAGCGAAGCGTCGCAGGCGCACATGGACCCAGGGGAGGTGCTTCGCGTCGTCTGCTACAGCGCTGGAGAGCGCCGTCTATTGCTTTGCTGCAAGGTACACTTCGCTAGACCCAGGTGACTGAGCGACTGAGGCGGCGTTGCGGGAAGGCGCACTTCACTTACTGGAGCATTTTAACGCGATAGCGTTAAGGAGCTCGTGTCGCAGAAAAGCCGGTGTCGTCGGCGTCCGCGGCGTAGGCGGTGAGCGATAAATCACGGCAGGCACTTCATAAATAAAAAGCAACTTCCAACACGGGCTGGGTGGGAATCAAACCAGGGTCTCCGGAGTGTGAGACGGAGACGCTACCACTCAGCCAGGAGTTCGATGCTTCCAAGCGGTACAAACGCGCCTCTAGTGAATGCGGTGTTGCCTTCGAAACGAGCCGTGCAAAGTTATACTGTGGTGTATATCGGTAATTATGAACATGTAACTTACAGAAGTCGCAATTACACGAGTAGCGAAGTGCGTTTCCGCTGCATTTCTTCTGCGCTTTCCGCACACGCAGCGCCATCTTGCGGCAAACACAGAAGCCCCCCTCCTCTCCATGTGCTGCACTGCCCCGACATATGGCGCGCAACGCGCGCATTGGAGCTGTGCGAGGACCGGTTCGAGGCGGGTCGCGGCCCGGACTCTCTCTCCCCTGACAACGCTTCGCCTTGCTCCCTCTGCAGAATCAAGCGTCCTTCCTTTCTTTAGATCACTATCTGTCTATCTCTCTGCCCGTGCCGATCACGACGTTTGGCTGGCGTGCATCATTTCCCCCTCCGAGATACCGAGTTCTTTGCTTCGTTCTGCTTGCTCAGGCGCACGTTTCGTTGCTGCGTCGAACGCCGCGTTGCTCGACCATATGGCTCGACGCTCACCGCGTCCGATGCGGGGCGCCTCGTAAGTGATGGCTGCCCTGTAGCCCATTGTCTTACACCCCTTGGCGGGTCGACGGGCACGCTGTCGTGTTCCACTCTTGAAGGCGAAGCTTAAGCGTCCTCCAATTTTTCCACCTGGTTCGGTCTACAGCTTGTGAACAGCCTGCTTAATCAATATACATTAACAGAAACAAGCTTATCACCACATAAATCACATAGCATGTTTTTATAAGTGATGAGGGTAAAAATACAGTCATTTTTTCGCGCTCTTTAATAGGCTGGGGCGTAGAGGCGACGCTTGATAGTCGTGTCAGAGACGTCAACCAGCCAGAGGCTGTTCTTAGTTTCCCGAGCGATAAAGGTCGGGTTTGCAGCAGCCACCGCAACAATGGTCATGTATTCAGCTTCAGTGGTAACTGTTTGCCGGGCTTTACGGGGAGCATCCGCAATTCTTCCATCCCTCTTGTAAGCCTGGACTATTCGATTCACTGTTTTCAGTGGCCTTTTTGTCATCTACGACATAACGCGCTGAGAATAGTTTTGTAGGCAGAGATCTACAATGCGTCGTCTTTCTTTTTCCGGTACCCGCGACATGGCCAGTTTCCGAAAGTGCACCAGGGAAATAAAATCCTGCACTGTTACAGCGTATTTATCGCCGAAGTGCCACGGCAACCGGCCACCGAACAAAATGCAATTCATCATGCAAGTCGACAGAAATGCGTTTAATGGAAACACCTCTGGTGTCTTTCGATTTGACGAGTCATCCCAGAATATTTAACTCGTGAGTGGCTAGTCACTCACTTGAGCAGCCGTTGGCTGCACCACATCACCATATTAAGCTAAAATGGAGTAGCATGACCTAAGCCAAAAAAAAAGGGGGGGGGGGGCTCGGCGGTAGATCCGGCTGACGCCCATGGTCAGTTAAAAAGTAGACTGGCCCGAACATAGCAATCTGGCTTGGGCCGGGCTTGGCTTTTACAAATGTCGAGCCCGTTAGCCGACCACTGGCATGCTGTCGGCAGACGACACCGGGCCGGCCTCATGACCACCGGTTTATTTATCGTGGCCACGTTCGTCCAACACACGGACCGGCCACTTCCCCACGACGGCAACAGCATCGCTTCTTCAAGGCAAGGGTTCCTGTGCCGTATTCATATTTGGGTTTTACCCACTCAGCCTCGCCACCCCCCCTAACCCCCCCCCCAGAAAAGAGAAATCAATTCCTCCTTTTCTCCAAATTTATCCGATGCCCACCTATATGGCGTAACGCAGAGGCCATGTGCCGCTTCGGGACGCATACCGCACAATTATATGCTAGTGAGAATGTGCATATGACCTATTCTGAGGAAGTGCTGAAATGAAATACAAGCGAATAACGACATAATTACCCGGCAAGACGTAATTTAAGCTAGAAAACAGACATGTAGATTATAGATTTTCCTCTTCAATTACCGATTCAAAACGGACAGAAAGGGCATTCGCATGCGGCGTGCATCGACTCTAAGGAGAAAAAAAACAAAGAGCCAAATAAACGACCGCGCCACATGTTTCACTCCACCTAATCAAAGTAATCAAATAACTGACCGACGATTCCTCTAAATAAGAATGCGACTTCTCACGTCAGGTAGCCGTCAAAGGACCGGCACCACATGGGCGATTTTAACCAATGTGTGACAACAAAAATAAATTTTTTTACATGATGTAGGAGGATGAAAATGGGGAGTAAAACTGCCGCCAAATCAGTTGCTATGCATGGGAGAGCCCTTTCCTACATCGCGTAAAGCGCTCCATGCACCCCTACCAGCGACAGTAACGCGTCAATGAGAAAGTCGCGAAGTAGCGGATGTCACTTCTTAGTTGCTGTCGAAATAATATTATTGCCCTCCTTAACGATAAAATCGATGGCAAACATGATGATGCATGATTGAACAATCGCTCTCTTAATCAATCGTTCCAATAACTTTCTGTGGAAGTTATTGCGGGTTTCGGTCGCTTTTTTAGGTCAATTAAGCAAATTCGTTCTAGCATCAAGATAAGCGCGAAATGGCGCGCTAGGCTCATCACATGATGACTCCAACGAAGAAGAGCGCGCCTAATAGGTTTCTCGGTATGCACTACACCAAGTGCTGTGAGAGTGAAATAAAATGGCACCAGCCTAATAAACAGCGCGAAGAAATTACTGTCTTTTTGCCCTCATCACTTATTAAAAACATGCTAAGTGATTTATGTGGTGATAAGCTTGTTTCTGTTAATGTATATTGATTAAGCAGGCTGTTCACAAGCTGTAGACCGCTCCAGCTAGAAGATGCTCCAGTTAGTGAAGTGCGCCTTCCCGCAACGCCACCTCGGTCGCTCAGTCACCTGAGTCTAGCGAAGTGTACTTTGCAGCAAAGCCGGAGCGGCGCGCTCCAGCGCTTTGGCAGACGACGCGAAGCGCCTCCCCGAGGTCCGTGTGCGCCTGCGCCGCTTCGCTTCGATGCGCCGCCGCGCCGGACGCACTGTCGCCCGGCGGAGCGCGGCCACGATGAGCCGTGTTCACCCTAAAAGAGTGGATCAGGCTGTACGTTATCATAGCGCGCGTAAATCGCAGATACCCATTAACGTTCCGAGCATGCGCAGTGAGGACGACGCTATTTACGTACGTAATGCTTTTATGTCCGGTTGCCAACACTAAACTAAAACTGTGGAATATTTCAAGCGACCGTATATATATATATATATATATATATATATATATATATATATATATTTTTACGGATGAGGTTCCTTTAGCGTCTCACCACTGTTGCTAAGTAATCACTCAGCTCAAGACGCGCCTGCATGTATTTCAAGTAGCCAGAATGTCGTCACGGATTCAATAGATAAAGAGAGTTATTTAATGAGATTGCGCGCGTGAAGCGAATACTAACGTATATATTCTCGACCACATTTCAGCGCCCGCGATTGTGCTGCAATGTACGATCATTCCAATCAGATGAACAGATGCCTTGATTCGTAGATCAGATTCAGAGGAAGCCCTATTTTGCGCGAAGCCATCGTTGTGCTTTGAGTGTTTTCCAGCGCAAGCTCACCTTATAATGAGTTGTATTCGTGATTCACTCTATTGGTACTGCCTTGTCCTTCACATCACGACTTGACAGTATAGACGTGCTACATCTTCATTGAGTGAATACTGGGAAATGGAATAGGATTTTTGTTGCGTGTGCGTTTACTCATATATAGAAATTTATAGAAATTTATTACTCGCAACTGACTTTTTAATCCACAAGTTGTAAATGATAGCGAACCGGACACTCACAAGAGGTCTCAAGAATAAAGAAAATTTAACTGCTTATTAGTCTGCTTTCGCCTGATGACCAGGGAGGAAATTTCGATAAACACGTCCTTAGGATAATTGAAAGCCTATAGATTAGAAAACGTACGTTTCATCTGAGTTCCCCCTTGGCAAGCTGGTACCGACATGAAGGTCTTCCGTACTGTAGGTCCTCGATGTATGTCCAACCTTCGAACAAAGGGTCATTTCGAATTTTCATTTCGGGAAGGCGTGTTACCCTCGTGCCTTTCACTCCTGCTCACAACCACGCAAAAGACGAAAGTTCTGCGTGAGTAACCTCGTTAGTCCAAACTCACGAGCTACCGTAACTTACCTCGCATGTATCGCTGGTATTTAGGCTTGGATAGGAAGAGCAGCAATGAAAGTTTATTGTGAGAAACAGCGAGAAAGTGTTCTTTCTTTGCCCTAGGTGGGCGGCTCTCTTAGTACAGAAAGCCGTTGGCTAACGCCGCAGCCCCAGCGCGGTCCACCAGACTTCGCTGATCTTCCAGGCTCTGTGTCTTGCCTCCCACGTTTCTTAGATCGCTTGTAGTGGTTCTGAGGCATCATCTTGTGTGTTGTTCTCGTGGTGTGGGCAAACCAACGCCATGTGTTGGAGGGTGTCTGGTACGTCACAATATCGGAATAGGTATGAGAATTTGGTGGGGTGCACCGGTGCATGATAATTCCATGGACATACGTATTCGTTTGTAGTCTGCGGAGGGTGGTGTCTTCTTCCTTGCTTATTTTTGGGTGTGGTAAAGGATATTTTCTTTCCAGCCGGTAATGTTGCAATACTACGGCGTAGTTGATGGGAATGTCCTCCACCCTCGTCACTTTCCGGAGACCGTGTGGCAGGAAATCCCGGCTGGTATGCTCTCGGGCGACAGCATGTGCTGCTTCGTTTCCTGCCAGGTGGTCCTGGCCTGGGGTCCATGCGACGTAGGTTTCGGGTAGTTGTTGGCGTCTTGTTATTTCTTTTAGAATCTTCACTGCTGCGGGAGAAATTCGGCCTTTTCGTAGGTTGCTACATGCGGTTTGCGAGTCGCTTAAAATGATTGCTGTGTTTTTGCACGTGGCGATGCCGAGGGCAATGGCCACTTCCTCCACTGTTTCAGGATTTCTGGCCGGTATGTTGGCAGCGACTAGCTCATTCCCTTGGTTGTTGGTCACGGTAATTGCGTATGCTCTTCTACCTGGGTATTTTGCCGCATCTGTATAACCTTGTTGGGGTTCTTTGAGTATTTCTTGCTGAATGCTCTAACATCTTTCTTGTCTTCTGTCTTTGTGGTATGTTTCATGCATGTTGCGAGGTATTGGAGCGACTGAAATATAGTGACGAAGAAGTTACAGCAATCGGGATTTCGCGTCTGAGTCTGCTATGAACATTCATGCTTATATTGGGCTTAGTTTTACAGTGACGATATTAAGCGAAGGACAGGACGTGGACGTACGTAGCGCAACGTACCGCAACGGACGTAGCGTACGTTGCGCTACGTACGTCCACGTCCTGTCCTTCACTTAATATGGTCACTGTAAAAGTAAGCGCAATATAGCCACGAACGTTCACCAACTAGCCCCCTTCATTGCTTTACTAAATCTGCTATGAAGTGTTCGCTGTGTGCGAGTTTGCGAAGTACTGCTCTGCCTGTTTGAGTCAGCTGAAGGCTTTCCAGCTGGCTGACTTTGTGCACTTCACTGATTTCTTCCCAGGTGTTATGGAGGCCAGGTTTAAGGACTGTCGTGGTTGATGTCGTACTGGGAAGTCCAAGTGCGCTCTTGATTGCTTTTCTGATGACGATGTTGAGTTTTTCAATTTCAGCTGTCTTAAGGAATAGATACGGGGTGCCATATGTGATCTGGCTTATAAGGAATGCTTGGAATAATTGGACGGTTCATTGCTCTTTAAGTCCTCTTCTCTGGGTGGTTATACGCCGAATGAGATGAGTTACTTGTGTTAGGGTCATCTGAAGCTTCGGACGTGTGCCTGCGCCAGAACCGTCTTTATGTATTGCGAGGCCAAGGACGCGGAGGGAGCCAACGTGAGGGATATCGATTCCGTTGAGTCTGACGTTGGGATCCGGAGCGACGTATACGCTGGTGGTCTTCCCCAGGCCCTTGCTTTGAGTATAAGTAGCTCTGATTTTTCGGAGGCGCACCGGAGACCGCAATTTGAGAGGCACTGTTCTATGTGATCGATTGCCTCTTGGAGGGTAGCCTGGGGTCGGCCGGTTGTGGACGCCTCTGTCCATAACGTTATATCGTTGGCGTATATTGCATGGCTTAAACCTTCGATGCCATCGAGTTGTTGCGGGAGCTTAATCAAGGCGAGATTGAAAAGCAAAGGTGAAATGACTGACCCTTGTAGAGTTCCTTTGTTGTACATCTTGAACTTGTTGCTTCGGATGTTGTCGATACCCACCGTAGCCGTGCGATCTTTGAGAAAGTCGTATACGCATTGGTAGGTCCGGATTCCGCAGTTTGTGTATTGGAGATTCTGCAGGATTGCTGCATGCTTCACATTATCGAATGCTCCTTTTACATCTATGGCTAAAATAGAGAACTTCTTGTGGCATTCTATGTAGTCCTTGAGCTTGAGGAGTATGTCTTGTGCTGAGAGGAGCTGTCAGAAGCCAAATATTGTGTCAGGCATGAGTCCTCAGTCTTCGAGGCATGTGGGGAGGCGATCGTGAGCCATGTGTTCGAGAAACTTTCCAGCGCAGGAAGTAAGGGAGATGCGCCGTAGGTAGCTGATTTTAGTGGCTTGTTGTGTTTTGAGATCAGAATGACTTTTGCGCGCTTCCATTCTTCCGGGCGCTCACCTTTTTTCTAGCAGTGATTCATGTAGTCGAGAAGTCCATTTAGGGCCTTGTCTTGGGCGTTTCGTAGGATCTTGTTGGTCATCTTGCCATTTCCTGGCGATGTGTTAAAGGGACCCTGAAACGATTTTGGCGATTTTCTACAAACGTACTGAGTCGTTAGAGTAGGTTCTTCTGATCATTAATTGATGCATCTAAGTGCTCTGCGTAAAGCGTGTAATTTATTATAAGGTTTTAAAAATACCCATCGCTGCCGATCGCAGCTCACTGCTCGGCGGAATTTTAAGCCGCCCCTACCCATATGATGCAAATAACCCATATTACGTCACATGGGCGAGCTATCTGATTGGCTGACCAGGGCGCGTGGTCGATAATTTTTCCAACTTTATGGTGAACAAATGATGCTCATAATAGTTGGAATGTTAGTTACTTTGTTTTTGTAAAAAGAAAATAACTTAAAGAGAATACACAAGAATAGTTTTTTAGTACACTTCAGCACTTCCGGCACACAACAAGTGTCGTCTGCTTGTGTTACAACGTACTCCATTTTGACGAGAGCTCCGCGGTCAGAGTCGGTCTCAGTCTTTTCGCGAGCACTATGATTCGACTTTGTTGCCTTGTGGACTGCAAACCTAGCGACCTGCAAACCGCGAGTCCAGTATTAGGGCAAACGCAAGCGCAAGGGGACAGGGTCTGGCCGCTTGACTGTGCCGGGATGAGCCACGAGATGAGCAGAAGGGCAAATGTGAACGGTCTGCACGGTGCAGCCACCTGGTGGCACAGAGCTCAACCATACACAGTAGCAGCAACGAAGTGTATTCTTTGCTGCTGGTGTGTATTTTTCGCTGGAGTGTAATCATCAACACGTTGATTTATAAATGTTTAAAATGCTTTACACTTGGTTAGAGCAATATTAGCGCTTTGTTTGACTGGTTAAGCGCTGCGCCAGCAAGTGTCTGGACCGTGCAGACCGATCAGGCTGCTCACGTACGTCTACGCTAAAGTTCCTTCATCAGCTTGAGTTTATGCCTCCAGTCATTTGCCGAAATGACCAGCTTGCCTGTTTTTAGCGGAGTACCGGACACGTTCGGCGCTACGACAGAATGCTCGCAACGCACGCTGCTTCGATAGCTCTCGGTAGACGGCCAAGCGGCTAGCGGAGAGGTCTCGCGCGGGAGGGGGCGTGCTCCTAAACAACCGGAAGTGAGCGATGTGACGTCGCATCGTGACGCTGAACCAGTGAAGGCGGAGCTTAGCGCCGCTCGCTCGGCGAGCGAGCTGAGGAGGAAAAGCATAGCTACGGAGGAGGGTAACTTCTAATCGCTTGCAGCTCCATTAATACGTAACGCTTCACTTAAATTGTGGTGCGAATGTTCTACTTAAGCTGTACCCTACGCGCCTACAAAATTTGTCCGAACCGTTTCAGGGGCCCTTTAAGGGTCAATTTGGCAAGGGTGGCGTGGAGTTCAGGAAGCGTGAAACGGCTATCGAGGGTGAGATTTGGTTCGCCTTTGTTCGGTCGGGGATCGGTAACCTTGGGCGCATTGTCTCCGACAAGTTTGCGCTTGATTTCTTGCAGAATTTGTTTCTCAGTTCCTGGATGGGAGTGAATGATTTTCTTAAGGTCACGTCATTGTGGGGTCTTGGTTTTGGTGGTAGCTAGAAGGGCTCGCAGTATATGCCAGGTCATCTTCGCGCTGAGTGTGCCTTGAAGTTGGTCGCAGAGCGTATGCCAGTTCTGACTACTGAATTGAACTCCGTATTCTTCTGCTTGCTTTGTTAAGTGAGCGATCCGTTTCTGCAGCTTGCGGTTAAGCTTTATCTTTTTCCACCGCCTCAGTAGTGCTCTTCTGGCATACCAAAGATCTAGGAGGGCAGAGTCTAAGGCCGGCGTGTCCATTGTGAGTTGGATGAGTTTGGTATGCTTCTCCGCCGTCTTGACCACTTCGGTTAGCCAGTATTCAATCTTTTCGATGTGTTCTTCTATGTCATATTCTCGGAAGGCCTTCCAGTCCGTCAGCCTTGACGTTCCGGTTGTGCTCGGCTTCTTATGGTGCAGGATTTCCAGCTGAAGGATGTAGTGGTCGCTGCCGAAATGTTCTTCCAGTCGGGTCCATTCGGCCTTGGATATTCCTATTGTAGAGGTGAGGTCGGGATTTGTATCCCTGGTCAGGATTGGGGGCTCAACCCCGTCGCTCGTGATCCGTTGTCAAGATTGTAGTCGGGCATGAATTAGAAGGTAGCTGGCCCATGCCGTCGTCCAACTTATCCACGCTGAGGACGTTGATGAAGGGAAGGACTGTTTCTCATCGAGAACGAGGAATATGGGTTTATTTACAATATTTATATCAGTCTAACATGACTGCTTCAGAGAGAGCGTCAGTCCAACATGACTGCTCAAGAGAAGTGTGTCGAGCATCCGCACAACAGCAGTTTTTAAACACTCGGTCCGCCGGCGATACAAGGCGGCGAATGTTCGTTTTGTCATCGCAAAACTAGCCGCCTCCCGCAGGACGGCCTACGCACACAAAGGCACACACGTTCCAATCTCCAGAGCCGACGTCGGAGGGGCCCCGTAGAACTCGGGGCCGTTCCGGGTAGCGCGCTGGGGAGTTTGGGAACAACAGTTGGCCCTCCGAAGTCATTCCGTCACAAAGTCGATTTAGTCACGCTGTGGCTAGAAGTTGGCGGCGAAGCTGCCGGTATGTACGCCGTCATAGTCATAAGCGGGTGGCAATCTTGCACTGCAGCTGGACATTCTTAACAGCGCCGGGAGGTTCCCGTCATTGTCGTAAGTGGCTGGCATTCCTGCACGGGAGCTGGCCATGCTTAACAGCGCCTCCATGGCCCGAAAAATCTCGACTGTCTAGCGCTGATAACCGCTGGGCAGGAAGAGAATGGCTGGTGGTTAGGGGGTGACTGATGCCTTGGCTCGCAGCGACCACTTGTGTATTGATGTCACTGCTCCAAAACATCCAACAAGGACAGGCAACTGCAAAATGAACCCCGCAACACGGCTCTGCGCCGAGATGACGTACATTGGCTCTCACCTTAGACCCGCTAGGCTTCAAAAAAAAAACATAAGTGCAGAAACAAAAAAATGGTGCATTTCGCTATGCCAATTTGTGAAGCAATTTCTTGCTGAAAAATTCAGCAATCATGGACGGAATCCTTCTAAATGAGAGGAGATCTTCTTGTCTTAAAAAAATTAACACTAATAACCCTAAAATTTAGGCGGGACCCTCAAACGCACAATTCAAATTAGCCTGCTCAAACCATCCGCATTGCTATGCAACTTTCCCTTCTTATATCTAACGAAGAAGTTGTACTCTTGGAGAGTGAGGCTCCATCGGAGCAAGCGGCCATTTTTGTGTGACATTTGATTGAGCCGCGTCAGAGGACAGTGGTCGGTCTCGAAGATGAACTTCGCTCCGTACAAGTAACACGACAACTTCTGGGCGGCCCAAACTAAACAAGCGCATTCCTTCTCTGAAGCGCTGTAGGCTTCCTCCCTTACATTTAGTTTACGGCTGGCATAGAGGATAGGATGCTCCTCGTTATCGTCGCCGACCTGACTAAAGGCCCAACCACACGCAGCCCGGGATACGCGTCTGGCTACGCGTACACGTAAGCGTACGCGACTGCGTGCGCGTACGCGGGTGATGAAGGGAAGGGCGTCCAGCCACACGATACGGGCACACGTGCACGCTTTGCTGCGCGTAGTACAGGGCTGACAGACCAGTGGCCCCAGCGATGGCGGATCGGTCGTCTTTGGCTTTGAGAAAAGTTTATCTTTAATTTCATTATGGCTAGCCATTTTTATTTAATGTATCAATGTTAGAGCTAGTACATTGTTTTTAAGTTGAGAAATGCACGCTGTTTGTATCTATACATACTTATGGCAAGAAAAGCTACATCAATTATCAACATCACGCGCGATAGCGTCTGCTTGCTCACAACTGCAGCTGACATCTGCGCGCGACCACGCCCGACGTTGCTGCCGAGCTCTTGCTTAGCCCCTTGCTTCGCCGGCATCAGCGTTCTCTGCCCGCAATGTACCACATGAGAAAGAAGCTTTTGCTTCTGCTGCTCTTGCAAAGGCGGCGGGAGCGCAGAAAGCGTCTGCGGCGACCTTGGTGGGCCCGGCGAGTCTTTCAACTGCGTAAAGAAGATGGACTTTACGGCTGTGAGTAACTTCTTTCCTTTCGATGATGTACAGTGGTAGAACTAGGAGACAGTGTTTGGACATGGGGACTTATCTTCGTTAGGACAGCAATTACTTACCAGCGTTTTTAAGTGCGCGCATAAGTGAAAGGGTTAAAGAGTAATGCGGGGATCATACTCGCAGCGCGCGAACGCCCAATTCGCAGAACAGCATCGCGTCGTCGGTGCAAGGTTCGTCCAGGTTGACAGTACCGATCGAAATGATAACGTGACGTACGCGAACAGGGGGAACGACAAGAGCAGGGTGTAGTTCGGAAAGCGCGAAAGCATAGGCGAAGATCGGGCTGATTAGCCGCCGGAAGCATACAGATAGTACACAGGATACGTGGTGACGACACCTCACGACGTTTCAACCGCCATCTGTCTAACCTGTGTATGCCGTACGACATTACGGTCATTAACTGCTCAGCTTCAGAGGGGAAGAAGCGCTTGATTCTATTTAACAGACAATCTGTAATACTAATTTGGAGCTCCCTTCATTATTAACAGTGGACCGTACTGTTTACACAGAGCTTGTGTAGCACCCTCTTTTCTTGCACAAAATTTGTAAGGATTAAGTTTTGTAATACATCTTCTGCTATTCGATATTTTATTTGATATCCAGATTATTTTTCCTTCATTTGATTCAATTCTAAATCACTTTTCGGTATTAGCACACCCCTACAAAAAGCTAAGGACTGCTAGTTATATTCGTGCCATTAGTATAGCACATAGATTCAAGAACACCTTTTTACACGTGTTGGTTGTCTTATATGAAGCTTGTAGACGAGATACGATTTCCTATATTTTCTGTCTCTCAGAAGTGCGACTGTAAAATATGAAAAAGTGTAATGTAATTAAATTGTGACCTGGGGGGCAGGTTAAAATTCTCTGCGACTAATTTCGGAAGTTTCTTGGCAGTGGCCGCACGATTTTAATATACCGTTGACTGGCTCTCCTGTTTTGCCGAACCACTGTTTGTATTAAAGCACATAAACAAAGCAGGGGGTTAAATTAATGATGGCTAGTGGCTATACGTGTGTGTCAGTGAAAAGTGTACAGCTCCTGATACCTGCGCGTGTATGTGGGCAGGGCATGGTCTTGCTGCCAGGCAATAATGCACCATTTTTTACAGATGCAACGGATACGTCAGGATGACCACAGATTTTTCTACAAGTTCTTTCTCAAGGCGCCGCAGCTCTTGGACAAGCTATTGAGCTTTTTAGCAGAGGACCTCACACGGCAGCACCACATTTGAGAAACCCCTGGAGCCTGGAGAACGACTTGCTGTAGCATTGAGGTTGGTAAAGGACAGTTGCCCCTAGAGTAATAATGTGCGATTGAAGGAATACAGAACACCGTTTCTTTGTCATTTAATGTATCATTTATTTAATTTATTTACATATTACTGCCAGCCGCCTTTTGGAAGCCAAATTAGGAAGGAGTCACAAAACATTGAAGCAAAACAAAAGAAAGAAGGAAACGACTGACAATGAGCGTGCATAAAAAATACTAATACATAATAATAATAATATATTAATAATCATCTTTATTTCTCTCTTTCCACAGAATACAGATTTATACACAACTAACTATTTATTAACTCATAAACAAATATTAAAAATGGAACACGAAATGCTGATACAAAACGAGAAATAGTAATGATGGTACTGACAATGCGCGTGAAAAGAAACACAAGAAAAAATGATCGCATGATCACAGAGACTGAAAGTTTCCACTTACTGCATCACCAGTGTAACAGTTACGGCTAACTCTAAAGAAACTGCCATCGACTGCCATAGCACAAAATCTACCTCAGTGCTTTTGACCTTGCGCAACCTGTAAAACATGCACTGAGGTATGCTTGCACATGTAGTATTAAACAAAGGTGGTAGCTAACCTATAAAAATGAATTTTGATCGTATGTCACCCGAAAAGGGCCCCCACAGCAATGTAGATCATTGTCAAGAAAAATCATGTCATCATAGTTAGTATTCAAGCAATTGAGACATGCGTACTAATTTTTTTCAACTTGCATTCAAGCTACTTGGCATCCCGGTAAGACATAAAAGACGTTGCCTTGACTTACTGTGTGGGGATTGAGGCGGCTAGACTCTGCAGTGGTGTGTAAGTCGCATAGTGGCGATCGTGCCTGCAAAGTATTAAACAACTGCAGAACAGCACGACAGCCGCAGAAATTTGTTACATTTTTTTCAGCTTAAGAATTTTTTTAAAGCTCGCATGCTGTTCACGGCTCCCGTCAGGTAGCCCTGCTTCCTGCCAGAGAAGCACGGTCACACGTATAAATGTCTCATTTACACACTGCCTTCAATGTCACTGATTACGTACAAAGACTTTGGCCAAACATCCAATGCAGAACATGCAAAACCAACTCTGGAACTGAGCTACGGAACACAAAGAAGAAAAAAATGCAAGGAATGTGGCTTGTGGATGATAGTTGTGGGAGAGGTAGAGGTTGTCTATGTTGGCAGTGAACCTCGCCTCCTGGGTATGTGGTGGCAAGACTTTTCCCTTTCTGCTACCTCTTCTAATAATAATAATAGAATTTGAAAAATGCTTGCGCTGCTAGAACGCCCCGACAGGCTTTACAACTTGCAGCATATAACCGAAATTTTCAATGGGGTCTGGTTGAAGGTTCATTACATTTCTTTTTATTTACAGGCATGTACAGGCATCTCTACATGCATGCACAAACTCTACATGCACAGGTGGTGAACTCAAAAAGGTTCATTGCTGCAAGACAGGCTGAATGAGTAAACACAGATGAAAGCGATAAACATCTGTCATGCAACAACAAACCTTTAGTTGCAAGTCTGTGCTTCTTTATCGTGGGTGTGTTGCTAAAACATGTTCACACATCTCTACAGCAGCAATGGCCAGCCAACCAGGCCCACAGATGTCAACTTTATGAAATTCTTGTATACCACACAAAAATATGGATACAACACAATGTAAAATGAACAAAAAAGAAGACCTGAGGGGCTTTGACATGACAACAACAGACAAGGAAACGTATATAAAGCACAAAGGAAAATAACTGTCATTTTATTTGTAATGTCAACATCACAAGGAGAAGGGAAATGAAAGTGGACAAAATATAACTTGCCACTGGTGGGAGCTAAAACCAAAACCAATTGAGCTGGAGGCTATTCCACCATCATTTTCATAGAATGTTTATGTGTACTAGATTAGGCTCTTGGAGTGTTCTTGCACGAGTAGCACTGGCTTACACTACCAGGGTGAGATCTAGTACATGCACATACAGGCCCAAGAAAGTTTGCAGAGGGATAGCCATTGCTGCAGCTCTACTGGTAAAGCAATGCAAGCATAATTCAAAGGTTGTGGGTTCGTCGCCCATTAGTGGGAAGCTACTTTTTCATATACTTTCATTTTCCTCCTTATTTTTCCATTTCGATACAGAGACATTAAAAAACATTAATCTTTGAATTACTCTCCTACTTGCATCAATTTAATTTTCAAGTCGAGATGCGTATCCTCACTGACCTCTCTAATGTGTTTGAGCAGAGAGACGGCAAAAGTTCGAGGTCGTCCTGTGGTTTGCATCTTTTGATTGCACTTGAAACATTGCCTAATTCCTCCAATATTAACTGACTCTAATCTTTCTTTTTCCTTTTCCTCCCCCTTGACCTTGCTTCAGAAGCAATGCTTCCTAACGTATCCAGCCTACGACTGCCTGCTGAAGCCAGCGATGCTTCTGACTGCGGACTGCTGTGGTGTGCCTCAGAATCCTCAGGAACCAGAACTTCTTGAAACATCGGTGATTCAAGAGATTCCAAAATGTCCTGAGACTCTACAAACTCATGCGACGCCGAAGACAGAGTCGATGCTGGCGCTTGTGACTCTTCACTTGACGGTGATGGCACTTCAAGTGTTGCCAGATCGGAAAGCTGGCACATTTTTTGTTAAGATGTCTGCAGCACTTCTCTCCTCACTCGATGGCGGCACTGGAGGAAGGTTGGCGGACATCCTGCATGTGAGCGAAATAAGGTTTGCACATACTGTCAATGTGTAAATAATGTGCCAGCCTGGATGCAAAAATATATGACAGCTCAAATCCGTCCACATTTGTTTTAGTTTGTGATTTTATTAGAGTACACTGAAGCTCTGAATCAGTTTTGTAGCGACAAAAGTGGCTTGCCTACACAACCAGAATGAACAGTTTCTGCATGCACGTAAGTGTAGCTTTTGTATCTTTTTCTGTTTTTGCTTGTGATGCATTTGAGCAGTTCTTACGAGATCTGCATGCTTAAAGCCTAGTGATTACTTATACTCAAAACAGTGAATGATATTTGGAATGTTTCAGTTTTGAAATAATTAGCAGGAAGCATTCCACTACATTTACTCAGTAAAACCACCTAATAAATTTCATGTTGAAAACCTATGCTTGCACTTTCTAAACATAGAGTAGTAGTGCTGTTAGGTCTTGCTTTAGCATAAGGCTCTCTCCTGTTCTAGTTTTTCTACTTGAAACGTTCTTGGCTTGTAACTTTGTTTTCCTTTCGCTTGTTTGTAAACTTCATCCCATTCTAAACTGTTTTTTTTAACTGAATGTACATCTAAACACAGTGTGAAGCTGTGTACGTAGTAGTCAGTGCATTTGTTGTTTGTATTTAGGAAGTTACCTCTAATAATGTTTGCCTTCTTGCCATCTGCCTTGTAAAGGGTGTTTTGGCCCAGCAAAGCTGACCTTAGCGAGCAAATCCTTCCAGAAGGTTTCCTACAGCCAAGCTTTTTTTGCTTCTTCTCTCGACTTTCCTACCGCTGCTCCTACTGTCTTGCCAAATAGCTCGCCTCATACTGACATTAATGTAGTCGTTGAACCATTGTCATCCCAGCTGACTACTGGCTACTGTGTTGCACGAGTGACCACTACTGGACGTAATGCAAATACCAATTAAAATAATGCAACTAGATCGTGGTTTTGGCATGTAAAATTTCAATAATCATTTTTTGCACAGTGCGAATGTGTTAAACTGGATCATCTAGTCCTTCGTTGGAAATTTTACTAAGCAGGGACAGCGTTCTCCACAAACGTTGTGAAAGCTTCGCTTAAACCAGTAACCACAGCACCTGGGATCTGCAGAATAACCGCAGGCTGATAATTAGGTAAGGACTCTGCTGAGCAGACACAAAAAGAATTATCAATTACACAGCTGACAATGTCGTCAGTACTATGGCGCATTTATTCCTACAGCATGATGACACTGAATGAATCCCCAAGCAAGCTAGGTAATATTTGAGGGTCTGTGATGAAGCACCGATTTGCACACTGCTGGCAAGCAACAAAATGCAATATTAAAACTGTGCATTGAAGTGCCCAAGGTACACGTGAATATAGCAACATTCAATACTCAGTTAAATACTGGCCATTGACTTGCACGCTGCCTTCCATGATCAGTGCACAGAATTTTAAAAGAATTACTTGAATGGGTTGTGTTTTGTTTTTGCGTGTGCATCATGCAAGCCCTTTTCTTTTTATTCATCCTGCTAATTTGTATGTGATATTCTCTGTCCTTCTGTCTTATGCTTTATTGTTAGGTTTTTAAGTGCTATTTTACTTGTTATTTTGTACCTGTATTTTTGCTTTTTCTGCTCCCCACTGCAAAGCCAAACTGGCTTTGTGAGTACCTAAATAAATAAATATACAAAGCTATCCTTCTACTGCTTGTATGTCCCATTACCGGATCATATTTAACGAAATATGCGATAATCGGAGCAGCGCTTCTGCACAAATATTTTATCGCCAATTAGACAAAGCTGAATATAATGCACACTGTGCGTCAATTTACTTGTGTAAGCACAATTTTGAGTCGATTCCTATAAGTGCGGTGCATATTTCCAACTATAATACAAACATACGGTATCTCCGGTCAACGTAGTAAAGGGAAAGCACTAGAATGCCGTGTTTCATTATTAACACGCCGGTTAAGATGGAAACTTCAAGATCACTTGCGGTCTACACTCCATTGTGTAGCGCAGGAACATCATCTGGTCGAAAAACAGCCAGATGACGTCGTCCTGAACGTCGTCTGGCACGGCGCGGCTCTTTTCTTTCTGAAATGTCTTCCCAGGCGCCGAAATTTATTCCCCAGGGACTTCCATCACTTCTGCAGCGCTGTGATAACGTCATCTGCATAGATGAAACGCGTTTTCGACATCTGCGAGTCGGCTGATGAGAGAGGCAGCTTATACCAGTGCCACACAGCTAGGCTTTCGATCGCGATCGAGCGCGATCAAATTTCTCGATCACAATCGGTTCTACGCATATTGCGCAGTGCAGGCAATCGTGATCACAGAATCAGATCCAGATCGGGCTCGTTCGCGATTGAAACTGCTCCGGTATGACGCCCGTATAAAATTCCGAGCACTCACCTGGTCGGCATCGTTGGGCATGACGATCCACGACCAACCTCGTCATGTGCTTGTTCTTGTGGCGCTTGTGTTTCGCCTGCTACCAAAGCGCAGGTCGAGCCTCAACGCACGCGATCAGCGCTTCGTTGTTGATTGCCTCCATAGCCTCGGTGGTCTATCGACACGAAACCAGCAGCGACTCCCGGCGTCTGAGCACGATTCTGCAACTTCAACAACCTTTCCGAACCGCCGGAAGTGTACATGCGGCCCACGTGACGTCGGTGCACAAGCTGCCACTTCCGTCGCGTACGCTCAAAATGACGCCCAAGATCAAGACCTCCTTGACGCGCGCGTTTCCTGCGCGTCTGCCCTCTCTAGACGCGTAGGACAGGCGTGTACGGCCTCGCAGACGCGTAACGCGCAGCCAGGCGCGCACGATTCACCGCGTGTGGTTGGGCCTTAAGTACCACGCCCATACCTCTGTCGCTTGCGTCGCACTGAACTATGAATTCCTTTGTGTAGCCTGGCGCGCGAAGCACAGGACGAGAAACCAACAGAGTTTTCAAACTTTGGAAAGCGTTCTCTTTGTCCTTATCCCAGTGTACGTTACTCGATGCTCCCTTTCGGAGGGTGTCTGTTAATGAACTTGCCAATTGCGAGTAATTCGGAATGTACCGTTGATAGTACCCCACAAATCCCAAAAATGAACGAAGGTCCGTTTTCGTGCGCGGCTGAGAAAATTCTCCAATCGTAGCTATATTTTCAGCTCAGCCGGCCGTCTCAGCCCTGACCGACAACATGGCCCAGATAAGTAACCTGCGAACAACCAAACCTACACTTTTCCGCTTTCATCCTTAAGCCGGCTTCCCTCAACCGTGAGAACACCTGTTTGAGATGCGATACGTGTTGTTCCCAGCTGTCCGAAAAAATGGCCACATCATCAAGATAAGGCAAGGCGAACTCCTGCCAGTCTTTTAGGACAATATCCATTAATTTAGAGAAGCTAAACGGCGCGTTCTTCAGCCCGAAGCTGAGTGCGAGAGGGCGAAAAGTGCCTACAGGTGAGATGAATGCGGCATAGCGGCTGGCACTTTCTGAAAGGGGAACTTGCCAGTACCCGCGCACGATATCTATAGTGGAAATGTATTTAGCAGCGCTAACTCTTTCAATTCGTTCCTCAATGTTGGGTATCGGGCACAGCTGATCCCTAGTGATGGCATTTAACTTCCTGTAGTCAACACACGGACGAGGGTCCTTGTTAGGGGTTTCTACGAGTATTAGCGGTGACGTGTAGTCACTCTCAGCGGGCTTAATAACTCCCAACTCTAGCATGCGCTGTATCTCTGCCTCCATAATCTCTCTCTGTCTTGGAGACACCCTGCAAGGCTTTGATCTTACTGGTTCAGTTGATGTCAGCTCAATTTCATGCGTTATTAGTTCGGTTCTACCCGGCCGATCGCTGAATCTGTCGAGATATTCCCCCTAACACCTCTTTTAGCTCATCTAGCTGCTCGGGTCTTAGAGCGTGCGAGCTTAACGAGTGTGCTACTACTTCTTCTAGGCCGATTTCAGAGTTGGAAGTCGCCCTATACTCTTTAAACTTGGTACTAGTACCATCCTGCTCTTTGATGCTATAGTTAACGACTCCGCTCCGCTCTATATAGGGCTTCATCAAATTGCAGCGATATATCCTCACCTCCTTCCTGCGACCGGGCATTTTCAGAGCATAGTTAGTGTCTGAAAGTTTGTGCAACACTTTAACGGGCCCGTCCCAGTGAACTTCAAGCTTGTTCTTTCTTGAAGGTTTGAGGATCATTACCTGGTCTCCGGCGTTAAACGTACGAAGCCTCGCATTCTTGTCGTAATAGAATTTGGCGTTCTTTTGAGCTACTCCCATGTTCTTTCCGCCTAGTTCTTGGGTTGCGCTTAGCAGTTCCAGCAATTTTAGCACGTATTGAACCATTGTTGGACCCTCCCCTCTTTCCTTCCACATCTCTCTTAACATTCGTGGAGAACGGAGTGTCCTCCCATGCACTAGTTCTGCTGGCGAGAACCCTGTCGCTTCATGTGGAACTGTTCGCAAAGCGAACAAAGTTCCCAGTAGACAGTTCTCCCAGTCCTCCTTGTGCTCGTAACAGAGCGCACGCAAAAACTCGCTTAAGCACCGAATGCCACCTCTCTACACTGTTTAACTGAGGGTGATAGACAGAATTGTGTATTAACTTTACTCCGCACTTCTGCAAGAATGTGGAAGTCAGTGCGCTCGTGAATACTGACACTTGATCTGCCTGAATTTCGGCTGGAAACCCAACTCGTGCAAACACTGTCAAAAGCGCGTCTACTACTTCGGTGGAACGGAGCTCTTTGAAAGGGATTGCTTCTGGAAACTTGGTAGCCGGACACAGCATGGTAAACAAGTACCTGTAGCCCGATTTTGTTTTTGGAAGAGGCCCTACCGTGTCTATTACGAGTCGTCTGAAAGGCTCTCTTATTAAGGGCACTACCTTCAGTGGAGCTTTCCATGTCTCTCCTGGTTTACCAGAACGCTGGTAGGCGTCGCATGATCTTACAAAGTTTTCTACGTCTTCGAAACAGCCAGGCCAGTAGTATTCCATAAGCAATCTTTCCTTTGATTTGTTTATGCCTAGGTGGCCGGACCACCTTTTTCCATGACAGAGGCTCAAAAGGTCCTCCCTGTACTTAGTAGGTACGACTAACTGATCTAAAATCCTACCCTTTCGATCTCTGTAGTTCCGATACAACAATCCTCCTCTCTCATGTATCGTCACGTTGCGCCTAGCAATGCCTTCTTTAGCTGTGTCATGTAATTTAGCTAAGCTCTCATCATTCTTTTGCTCGGATGCCAGTGACTCTCTATCCACACGTAAGAGCTGATCAAAGTTCTTTGAGGCCGGTGCTAATAACGTCCCTGTCTCGCTTGTGAGTGCGTCAGCTTGCTCTTCCTGCAGGCTAGAACTTTGACACTCTAGTGCTACGCTCTCATTGAGCTGGTCAGCTGGCAGGCTCTCCTCAACTGTTCTTTTGTCCCTCGGGCCTAGCTCGGATTCGGGTATTGAAGTTATCTCCTTTTCTGCTTCCGCTGGAGGAGCTTGTGCATTTTCAGCCGAAAGTGCACGATCTTACGAGCTTGGCCACAGGTCAATGCTTGTACTATGCCCTCTCCCAGTTTGACCCCTTTGTCACGCAGTAACTGACTCGAACGATTCGAAAAGATGTAAGGATAATGCAGTGACAAAAATTTGGAAACTGAAGCCTCAGTCTCTAGCTCCCCGAATCGTCCATTGATTTTGACTTTGGCGATGGGCAGACACACGCTGTGTTCTTCTACAACCTGTTTTATCCATGCTACTTCTCCGTTGAAGTCATCTACCGTCACGTGAGATGGATGGACAATGTCCATCGTGGCGGCACTGTCTCTTAGCACTCGGCATGGTTTTTCATTAACTTGCAGGTCGGGAAGATATGGACTTAAAAGTTACATATTCTCATCTTTTTCCTCCACGTAGGAGAAAACTACGCTAGGCTTCCCGCAGTTTACAGCTATATGTCCCAGTTTGTGGCATTTGTAACAGCGAATTGGTCTAAAAGATTTGAATTGTCTTTTCTGTTCTTTTTGTGCGGTTTCTCCGTTAAGTTTCTCCTCGCTCTTTTCTGCGGGCTTTTCCGCCATGTCTACAGGCTCCAATCGTCTAGTCTGCGCACCCCTTTTGAACGGAAATGGTTTCCGCGGTCCATTTCGACCGTCCAAGTTTCCGTCCTCGGCGTTCAACTTTCTACGGGATGCGTACTCTTCGGCTAATTCAGCCGCCCTTTCCACAGTGTTTACATTCCCTGTCTTGCACCCACAGTTTCACAGCTTGCGGGATGGCTTTGTAAAACTGCTCTTGACACATGCATTCAATGATCATGTCTCTGCTGTCGTACGCTTCCGCGCTTTTAAGCCACTCGACTAGGTTGGCCTTTAAGCTATATGCAAACTCCGGATATCCCTCACTATCTTTCTTGCCTGTGCTCCTAAACCTTTGCCGAAAAGCTTCGGCTGAAAGGCGGTATTCCTTCAAGACACTAGCCTTAACTTTTGCATAATCATATGCATCCTGTGCACTCAGTCTGGCGATTACTTCCGCCGCCTCACACGGCAACATAGACAGCAACCGCTGTGGCCATGTACTCGGGCCGAAGTTCATCTTTTCACAAGTCCTTTCAAAATTGCTTAGGAACAAGCCTATGTCGGTCCCGACCTCAAATGGCTTTAATAGCCTGCCATGCGGTACGATTCTGCCTCACTTGATCGTCCCAGAGCGTCTTAACTTCCTTGAGACAACTCCAAACGTTTGCTTTCAAGTTCAAGTTGCATTTTTCTTAACTCGCGATCTGTATTGCGTTCCTCTCTCTCTTGTTCTTTTCTGTCCCGTTCTTCTCTTTCTCTGTCCCGTTTCTCTCTTTATTTCAGAAGTTCAAACCCCATTTCAATTTCTTCCTCACTGGCCTTTTCGGAAATTAGCTCCAATAATTCCGATTTTAGCATTTCCTAGCGTACATCTAGGCCAAGTTCCTCGCCAAAAATCAACAACTCGTCTCTCAGCAGTGTCCTTAACTCCATGATTGCTGCTTTACTGCCTTGCTCCTGCTCTCTAAATCTAGCTAGGAAAACACAACCTAGCCAACACTCAACAATCTAGCTTCCCCACTGTTCTAAACCGAACAACCACAAAATGAAGCCGAGAGAGTCAAAGCAAGAACCAAGCACTCACCGTAGTCACAGCACCACGTCGCAAAGTCCATCTCAACGCTGTCAGCCAGTTGTCAGGATTGGGGGCTCAATCCCGTCGCTGCTGATCCGTTGTCAAGATTGGAGTCGAGCATGAATTAAAAGGTAGTTGGCCCATGCCGTCGTCCAACTTATCCACGCTGAGGACGTTGATGAAGGGAAGGACTGCTTCTCATCGAGAACGAGGAATATGGGTTTATTTACAATATTTATATCAGTCTAACATGAGTGCTTAAGAGAAGTGTGTCGAGCATCCGCACAACAGCACTTTTTAAACACTCGGTCCGCCGGCGATACAAGGCGGTGAATGTTCGTTTCGTCATCGCAAAACTAGCCGCCTCCCGCAGGACGGACTACGCAGACAAAGGCACACACGTTCCAATGTCCGGAGCCGACGTCGGAGGGGCGCCGTAGAACTCGGAGCCGTTCCGGGTAGCGCGTTGGGGAGTTTGTGAACAATAGTTGGCCCGCCGAACTCATTCCGTCACAAAGTCGATTTAGTCACGCTGTGGCTAGAAGTTGGCGGCGAAGCTCCCGGTATGTTGGCCGTCATAGTCGTAAGCGAGTGGCAATCTTGCACTGCAGCTGGACATTCTTAACAGCGCCGGGAGGTTGCCGTCATTGTCGTAAGTGGCTGGCATTTCTGCACGGGAGCTGGCCATTCTTAACACGCTGAACATACTGTTGCCCATTCGAGTCGTTGGTTTAGGATCATTCCAGAGGGTAGGGTGATTCTGTTGCGCCGAATCGGTGCACTCGCGCTCCTTTCTTGGTCATGTGCTGGTAACCCCATGCTGTGTGGGGGGCATTAAAATTCCCCATTATTACGAGTTTATGGCCCTTAGATAGTCATCTGGCTTGCGTGATGAAGTTTACAAAGCCGGATAACGGATCCCTGGGTGGACATATAAGCTTAGGTGTGCGCGCATCAAGTCTGCGCACTCGTGGCAGACTATGATTTAGTAGACGTTGGAAGCATTTTAAGCGGCAATAGTGTTCTCTTTACTCATTTTCAAGAGCAGAGTCACGCTCGACTAGATCGTTTGTACGTATCAGCAAACCTTGCGATAACGGTCATTTGCTACGCAGTAGAGCACGTGAGCTTCAGTGACCACAGCCTAGTAACGTGTACATTGGGCATGAAACATAGAGGGTCCAACTTTAACTGGAAATTGTGCAAAATGAACGAAACGATCTTATGTGATGAATGGTTTGTAAAAACTGTAGAACGAAAAAATGACGTAATGCAAATAGATGTTACATATAGATGAAATAGATGCTGTGCTGTACATATAGAAATGGATGCTGTTGGAGCAGTTTAAAATTGAAGTGAAAATGAGTGCGATCGAGAGAGCTTGTGTGATACGTCATAAAGGTAAACAAAGAGGGAAAGAACTGCAAGCATGCTCTATTATTTTCTAAACGCGGAGTGCACAATACCGGGAATGTTTTCGAAACAGATTAGAGAAATTAAACGCGAACTTGAAAGCGTGGACGCTGAAATTTATCGAGGAGCTGCAATTATAGCACGAGCCGAGAGACTGTGGCTGGGAGAGGCGCCAACTAAGCGCGCGCTCAGTGATGAAAAAGGTTGTGCCTCCACGAACATAATTAAAGAAATTTGTTTTAACAACACAATTTAAAAAGACCCAGAAGTAATTGAAGAAGCTTTCGTTGAACACTACCCAGCGTTGCTGGGTAGGCAGGTGCCCGCAACAGAAGAGTTCATAAACACCTTTCTAACGCTTCTACCAACATTAAAAGATGAAATAAAAGAGGGACGCGAGAGACCAATCTCTGCGAAAGTAATTACAGAAGCCATAGAAGACTTGGGTAAAGGAGAGGCGCCTGGACCAGACGGCCTAGGAGCAGCGCTCTATAAAACTTTCAAGGCAGAAATAAGCGAGATACTGCATGGTGTAATATCAGAAATGCACTTTAGCAGGGAAGAAGTTTGGGCGTGTTGGTGGTATGCATTCAGACTGGGATACATAGCGCAAAAAAAATTACACAGGGACAAGCAGAACACAGGACGAGCGCTAACTTTCAACAAATGATTTATTGCAGCTGGTGAGTATATATATACTCACTGGGACGCCACTACAATAGAGCAGACTGAAGGGAAGGAGGAAAAGACAGTCATGTGACTACTATGCCCAAAAATTCAAGCTCTTTCCTTGATAAAAATATAGACGGCGTGCTAACACACTCTTCACCTGCTCTGGCTATCTCAGCTGCTTCCACAATTTCCCTCGTAATCTTATTCCTGTGGCGATAGACAACAACGGTTCGTTCGAAAAGCGGGAAGCATGGAGCGTTCGCGTCACACTTTCTACAATGGGCAGCTAGATGCCCATCTATTGCAATGCTCTCCACTTTGTTGCTATGCTCCGCCAGACGCACGTTTAAACATCTGCCCGTCTGGCCCACGTAGTACTTCCCACACTGTGTGTTTGCATAGGCTCTTGCATAGCGCTCATTTTAAGTGACCTGTTTTTAGCTCGTTGTGACAAGGCTTTTGCCGCGCGGGTGGGTGATTTGGGAGTTTTGAAGGTTTTTAGATATGTAGACGATTTTTTGGTATTTTTAGATAGATCACTACTTGTTCCGGCTGCCAGTTCTCAGGTAGATTGCCGTTTTGACTGTTCAAACCCTGCTGTTAGCTGTATTCTTGCCTCTTTCAATGAGTATTATAGGCCACTTACTTTCACTACTGAATTTCCAGCGCAAGGCAATATCAGGTTTTTAGACTTGCGTTTGCATTTCAAAGCCGAACACGTGTGTTGGGTATATGAGCCCAGAGCTAACAAGCCGCCCTTGAGGTACAGTTCTGCACACTCTAAACTCGTAAAAAGAAGCATTGTACGTTCTTTCCTGTCATGCGCTCTATCTAAGTCATGTGCTCACTTGCTAGATGAAGGCCTTAGTAAGCAGGTGGCTCGTCTAGAAGCAGCGAACTATCCGAAACATATCATTATCTCGGTTGCTGAAGGCCTGCATCGTCAAAAGAAACTAACTTCACGCATGAGCGATGAGCAGAGAGCGGACTACGTAAGAGAAAGGAAAGAAGAAAGGGAAAAACGTAAAGTGGCGGTAATTCCCTGCTTTCATAAGGTTTCCCACAACCTAAAAAAGGTCGGGCAACGTTCTGGTGTAAACGTTGTGTTTACAGCACCTAACAAACTCTTGAGGTTGAGTGTGATGAGCTGTCCCATGAGGAAACCAAAGCCTGGTTGCGCTACCGCGCACAAAGATCCTTTTGTTGCATGCACCCGCAATGTTGTGTATAAGATCCCACTCTCGTGTGGGAAGTACTACGTGGGCCAGACGGGCAGATGTTTAAACGTGCGTCTGGCGGAGCATAGCAACAAAGTGGAGAGCATTGCAATAGATGGGCATCTAGCTGCCCATTGTAGAAAGTGTGACGCGAACGCTCCATGCTTCCCGCTTTTCGAACGAACCGTTGTTGTCTATCGCCACAGGAATAAGATTACGAGGGAAATTGTGGAAGCAGCTGAGATAGCCAGAGCAGGTGAAGAGTGTGTTAGCACGCCGTCTATATTTTTATCAAGGAAAGAGCTTGAATTTTTGGGCATAGTAGTCACATGACTGTCTTTTCCTCCTTCCCTTCAGTCTGCTCTATTGTAGTGGCGTCCCAGTGAGTATATATATACTCACCAGCTGCAATAAATCATTTGTTGAAAGTTAGCGCTCGTCCTGTGTTCTGCTTGTCCCTGTGTAATTTTTTTTGCGCTATGTATCCCAGTCTGAGTAATATCAGAAGCTCACGAAACTAAGCACTTGCAGCCATAATTCAGGAAAAGTCATATTTTGATTATACCGAAAACCAGCGATACGGTAAAGCTGAAATCTGTCACTGGATGCAGGCCCATAAGTCTCACGAACGTGGATTATAAAGTCTACATGAAGGTGCTCGGAAAAAGGATGCAACCAGTTATTAAATCTATAGTTGGCCCACACCAAACATGCGGTATCAGGAAAAGAACAATATTGTCGAACATTCACGTCGCTAGGAGTATATTGGAATGCTGTGACGCGAACCTCGAAAGTGTCGCAATGGTTCAGTTAGACCCAGAAAAAGCTTTCGACACGCTTGCTCATAGCATACTACTCGCCCTGTTAAAACACATTAATCTAGGCAAAGTGATTCAGGACGGCGTTGCCATGGCTTATGAGAACTGTTATGCTCACCTTATAATCAATAAAAAACTTAGTGAAAATATACCAGTGTTATCCAGTGTGCGCCAGGGGTGCCCTTTGTCGCCATTACTTCTTGCGATTTTTCTTGAACCTTTCTGTTTGAATGTACGAGATAATGAAAACATTCGCGGCTACCGTCTTTTAACTCAGGAGGTAAAATACTAGCTTACGCAGATGACATCGCACTTTTTTACATTGACCGAGAGAGAGAGAGAGAAGTTTAATGATACGAAATGCTGAGAGGGCATTCGGGAGGCAGTCAAGGATGCAATAAAGCTTTGCATTCTCACTGGGAGTGCTATAAGCTGGCAAAAAAAGCTTAGGCTTCTGGCACGGTGAATGGGACAGCCAGCCTGCAGTGTTCGATACAGTACCGTTCACAGATACGCCAACTAGTTATCTTGGTGTTGCTTTGGAATACTATCGCGATACCACGACACAATGGACCGAACAAACTCAGCGGGCTAAAGTACAAACAACGAAGTGCGGAGGCAAGAATCTCTCAATATCCATGAGAGCCACGGTCTGCAATTTGTTTCTTGTCGCCAAAGTGTTTTATATGCTGTAAGATTTATGTATATCCCGAGTGTGTTTACAGAAGTTGCACAGGGTTTTTGCTATGTTTGCGTGGGGATCAGGATAGGAGCGCGCGAGTCGTCTGAATCTGTTTCATCCTGCACAGAAAGGAGGGTTCGGTTTGTCGCATTTATTTTTGAAACAGTAAGTGTCGCATTTCATGTTCTTGCGCGACGAAAGCGACTGTTTCTTACGGTGCGTTGTCCAGACGCGATTAGGTGACGCACTGCCAGAATCTGTAGTGACGTCATATGGGCATACCTCAAGTAGTTGTCCGAGGTTTTTTGTTTGAAGTCATAAGTCATTTCCGTTTTGTAAACGCCCACTTTGGAATACCTGAACACTGTCGCAAGAAAGCGATTATATCGCGATTTAGTTGATATCATGTATCCAGTACCAGTATACCTTGCAATATATGCACTGGGGCGTGAGCAGAATGTCTTAAAGAGAATAAAAAAAATGCCAGTAAGTGCAACAACAAAAATGTTCTGTTTTCATGCTGCACACTGGCGCGCTTCCTGTCAAGCCATGGCTGCAGGAGAAGGGGATCTTTGTACCCTGGAGTGTTTTTTCCGACATCTGTAAGAAACCGGAGTCAATTGAGCAAATATTTCTGGAGTGCAGGGACTCAGTCTGCCTTTGGGACATTCTACAAAGGACTCTAAAGAAAGAATTTCCATTAACACCTTTTGGAATCCGGTTTTTACCTTTTGAAGAGACAGAAAGCGTGCCATGTGATATGGTGATGCTACTCTGCATGCAAAGCTTGTGGAAGACATGAATGGCGGTGCGTCAGAGAATCCAGCCAGAGAATACCAGCCAGAGAATATTTTGTTGAAAATAAAGTGTTCATTCGCGAAGTGTATAAAGCGCTCAGCGAACCACCAGAGTAGTTAGCAACATTTGATCAGCTAGCAAACATTAAGCATTTTTTAACTAAAATTAGTCGACAAGGTACAGCCGCACATTGGATTGTCTTATTTTTTTTTGTTCTGTAACCGGAGCGGAGAATTGCTGTGAATCGTGTACTTATTACGAAACAGGCAATAAAGAAAGCCTGGTTAGCTCAGATGGCAGAGCGGCTGTCCCGGAAAGACAGTGGACCCGGCTTTCAGTCCCGGACCAGGACCAATTTTTCTTCAACTGCGAGTCTTTTCTTTGGAGAAATCTGTATGGGTTTCCTTTGTAGCATTTGCTAGGAACGGGTGGATGTCTTATTTTCCCTTTATTATTTTATTTACTGAACTCTACCTTGCGGGTTTCCGCAGAACAAATACGTCAAACTGTTGCCTTTACTCGAATTGTTGACAAAATCGACTTAGCCCTGCCATTTGCTAGCCGCCTGGTTAGCTCAGATGGTAGAGCGGCTGTCCCAGAAAGGCGGTGGTCCCGGGTTCGAGTCACGGACCAGGAAAATTCCTTATTCAACTGCGAGGCTTTCCTTTCGAGGAACACATATGGGTTTCCTTTGTAGCATTTGCTACGAACGGGTGGATGTCTAATTTTTCCCTTAACAATAACAATATTTTATTTATTTATTTTTTATTTATTTATTTATTTACCCACAGCGCCACAGTGGCATTACAGTGGGGGGTTGTACAAACGAAAAAAAAAATATTACAATGGCAGTCACAATGACAATGCAAACACTTCAGTGTCAGTAATATTAACAAGAAATGAAGATAAATCATTCCATTCTCGAACAGTCTGAGGAAAAAACGACATCTTGAACATATCGGTTCTTGACCTGAATTCACGCACTTTATGATTATGATCAACCCGCTCGGATCTGTAGTGCGGATGAAAAATGTACTTCTCCCTAGGAATAGCAATCTTACCGTAATATATGTTATGAAAAAATTTAAGCCTTAGCTTTCTTCTTCTTACTTCAAGGGGTTCCCATTCTAATTCCTGTTTTATGCCAGACACACTAATGTATCTACTATAATTCCCAGAAACGTAGCGAGCCGCTAAGTTCTGGATTCTCTCTAATTTTTGTCTGTCAGTCTTTGTCGGCGGGTCCCATACAGTACAAGCATATTCCAACGCGGACCTAATATACGTTTTAAATAGTAAATCCCTAGAGTCTTGCGGAAACATTCTTGTGTTACGGCGCAAAAAACCCAACATTTTGCAAGCTTTCCCAGCAACATAATCAACATGTCGATGCCAACATAGTCTTGAGGTGATGTACACACCTAAATACTTATATTCTAGAACAGTTTCCAATAAGTGGCCGTTTAAGTTATAGACGTAATTAGGTACATTCTTTTTCCTCGTGAAACACATGTGCACTGTTTTTTGCAAACTTATATTCATGTGCCACTGTTCGCACCACCGGTGCAATGTATTTAGGTCTTCCTGTAAAGCAAGCGAATCCTGGGAATTTTGCACTTCTCTGTAGACCACACAGTCATCAGCGAAGAGTCGCATGTGGGAAGTAATATTCTCTGATATGTCGTTAATGAACACAAGAAAAAGCAACGGTCCCAAAACTGACCCCTGTGGGACGCCTGACGTAACCGAAGTTGCATTTGATTTGGCTCCGTTTATTGTGACATACTGACACCTTAAACTTAAATATTCCTTAATCCAATCTACAACCTTCTCATTTACATTTAAACAACGCAACTTGTGGACTAAGAGACCATGATCTACTACGTCAAAAGCCTTTTTAAAATCAATGAATATGCAGTCAATGATGCTACAACGATCCATAGCTTCGCATACCTCATGAACAAACTCGGTTAGTTGTGTAACACAGGATTTCCCTTGCCGGAAGCCGTGCTGATTTGGATTTAACAAGGGATTGAGATGATTCATTATGTTCGTATATAGGATGTGCTCTAGAGTTTTACAGACATTACTTATTAAGGATATAGGACGGTAATTAGAGACCAATTCCCGAGGCCCGGTCTTATGAATAGGGACCACGCAGGCAACCTTCCAATCTATAGGAAGAGAACTAGTGAGCAAAGATTTCTTGAATAGGAGAGCTAAAAAAGGAGATACAGATTCGGCACACAACTTTAAAAGGCCATTGGACAAACCATCAGGGCCTCCAGCTTTCGACGCATCTAGTCGCTGAAGTAATGCAGTAATTCCCCTTTCATCTATGTCTATGGGTGGCATAGGATTAAGCTGAACTGGCTGATAAGGGATGTCACAGGTTGTGCTGGGCCGAAATACCGAACTGAAAAAAACCATTGAAAGAGTTTGCTTTTTCAAGACTGTCTTCTATCATGTGGCCATTGTGCGCTATTGTTGGAATGCCTACATTATCTTTACCATTGCGTTTGACGTATCGCCAGAATTCCTTTGGGTTCTTTTGGAACCTTGACGAGAAGGAGTCAAGGAAGCCCTTTTTAGCTTTTGCAACAGCCATCTGTAGAGCATTGTTAGCCGCCTCTAAGTTTGTTTTCGTCAAGGGGTTTCGATTCTTCTTATATCTTTTAAACGTTCTTTGGCGTTTGTTATGAAGGCGTCGTAAATCAGCATTGAACCACGGCTTATTCTTCCAACGCCTTGGCGACTGCACCCATGAAGGAACAAACCTTTCCTGTAAATCTAACATTTTGTTTTTGAAACTAAGCCACAGATCATTAACACTGCAAGTTTCTGACAAGGCCTCGTAAAGCGGAAAGTAAGCTTCTAACGCTAAGTCTATTTCTTTAGTATTAGCTTTTGAGTAATTATATATCTTTCTTGCTGCACTCGATTTTGATTGATGACTTCAGACTCATACAATGGAAGAATCGGGCCTGCCAAAGCCGCAGTGGGCTTGAACGGCAGTCTCTGGCAGACAGCGACACGTTATTAGTTTGTAGACAACAGTGAGAAAAAAAACACACACATGACAGACTTCCGATCATGCATTAATGTGTCTAGGAGCCTTTCTGAGATTATATTTCGTCTTCACAGATTGTATGCATCGGGGAAGTAAATTAAACATTGCTGGGACATAATAGTTACGGAGTCTTCGACCATCTCTAAGCTTACAGCGGGGTGTAACATAGGGATTCTTTGGTCGCAGGCAACGAACAGGCATATAAGGAATTTTACACTGGCTTATCGAAAAATGCTTTAAGATAACAGTTTCCAGCAGCTAAGAATTGAAATCAGGTAAAAACAAAGTTTTGAACAAATCAGATTTGTGGGAGACCTCATAAACAACATGCTTCAGAATGCCACGAAGGACGGAGTTGAGCCGGTTTAGGAAATGTTGACTGTCATGACCATATGTAGATATCCCATACCGGATTACACTGTAGCATAGGGCATCTACTACAAGCTTTCGGACAGACAATGACATGTAAAATTTAATATTATACAAAACACAAGACATTGCGCGAAGTTTTTGAGAAATATATGTAAATTGGGGGGAGAGTTCCAGGATAAATCACTGTATAAAAAAACATGAAGGTATTTAATTGAACAAGCGTCTTGCATAGGGTCACACGAACAGGGATTGCAATGTGATGTGTGCAAATATAATGTGGATGATAGGGTAACTTGCTTGACAGGGTTGTGGAAACGGATTAGTTGAGTTTTGGACACATTGATATGGACTACATTATTCCGAAACCAGTCCATCCCTTTTGTTGCTGCCATTTGTAAAGAAGAGATGGCGTCAGTGTAACTTCGAGCGTGTGAAACAAGGACAGTGTCATCAGCATACTGATTTAATTTAAAATTCACAACATTAGATAAATCCTTAAAAATAAATATAAATAATAACGGACTTAAAATTGAACCTTGGGGGACGCCAGCTTTAATGTCGGTCAGGTTGCTACGAAATATTCCAATAGACACAAGTTGGTGCCTGTGAAATAAGAAGCTTTTCAGAAGCCGCAAAAACGCACCCCGAAAGCCTAGCAAAGAAAATTTGGTTAGCAGCATACCATGGCAGACGCTGTCAAACGCTTTGCGGACGTCGAGAAACAGTGCACAAGCAATCTGATTGTGTTCAAACGCAGAGTTTAGCGTATCGGAAAAATCTTGAAGCAGCAACTGCGTACCCGATTCGGCACAAAGCCATACTGGCTAGGAGATAACACGCCACGATTGTTTAAAAAGCTGATCATTGTCTTGAGCAGATGTTTTTCCAATATCTGCCCAATGCATGAAAGGATTGATATTCGCCGGTAGTTTTCGATATTGTTGCGTGGACCACTTTTAGAAAGAGGAATGACCAGCGCATTTTTCAGATTATCGGGCATGATACCAGTGGTAATAATATTGTTTAAAATGAGCAGTGGCACATATTTTATTGCTGCGAAAGTTCTGCCGAAAGTTCTGTAATATTGAAATACCATCAATTCCTGGAGACTGATTTGGTTTTATACTGAAAAGGATTGATTTCAGATCATGTTCCGAAAACATGGGAAGAAAGGCCGATTATGAAATACTAGTTTGCAATGTGCAAATATCTGGAGGAGGTATCGCTACACCAGACACTTTTGAAAAAGAAAATGAGTTAAAATCATTAGCGGTTACAGTACCATTTGAAGAAAAACGAGACATCAGATCAACATGGCGATTTGCGCTTACATCACCAGCTCTAAGATTGTTAATTAGGGACCATGTTTTCCTGCTGTCACAACGAGCGTCCGCGAATTTTGCTCGCATGTTATTACGTTTTGCAAGAGGTATCATAGCACTGACCTTATTTCGAAGCTCTTTGAACCGAAGCCGCAAAGCAGTGCAATTAGGACTTCCCTTTGTTTGAACCTATAACAAATATTTTGGTTTTATTGCCGCGAGTATTTCTGTCGCCATCCATTTTAGGTCCAAGTTACGTTATTTGATTTTACAGACCCGTGTAGATGCAAGCCGGAAATGTGTGAACAGTGTTACAAAGTTGTCGTAGGCGTCGCCTGGGGGAACAGTCATCAAAAAGTTATACGAGTCGTGATTCATTACAAATTTGTCGAAAGCCAAAGGGTCAACAATTGAGATTTGTTTGACTTTGTTTGGAGCGACCAAGTCAGTAGTGTCATCTGTTAGAGAGCAGCAGACCATGTAATGATCAGCACGTTTCGTTGTAATAACGGCAGATTTGAAACTCAAGTTATGTGCACGTATATTTATATGATCTATGCAAGATGTGACAAGATGGCCAGCAAGGAATTCTTTGCGCGTAGGTTCACAGATTGTAATTTGCAAGCCCCATTCATTGACGTCCAAATAATTGCTAACTTACGTCGCTGAAGGGCGTAGCGTATCTATGTTGACATCCCCAATTAGGCAAACATGGTCCATTGATGACTTCTAGGCCAGAGCGAGATGCAGTTCATCCAGGAATATGCGACCGTTGCAACACGGTGGGGGATAAAACGCAAGCAGAATTAGTGACAAGGAAGATGCGCTAACACCCACTACCACAATTTCAGCTTGGGAAAACGAGAAAGTCAGCTCAGTTGTCGCCTATTTGTCTCGGATGAAAACTGCCACGCCTCCTACCCTTTTAATTGGCCTAGTGTATGAAAAAACTTGGTATATCCAATTATCTGGTACTGTCTGATGCAGGCGGACGGAGTGTTAATCTCGGTAAGCACGATCGCATCGAAATAGGAGTTCAAACGAGTAATTAAGGCCTGAAACTGGTCCCAATGTTTTCTAATACTGCGAATGTTGACGTGAACTGCCCGGAAGGCGCAACCATTAGGATTTGGAAAGAAACTACAGACCTCATTCAGACTAGTACATGTCTAGAAGGCATCTTTGTTTATGCTCATTCAGTATTCTCGAGATCAGACGCCTTATTGATATACAGAGTAGGTGCGTCTTCACCCCTCTTAGCCAGTATCCTGCCGTTTTTGGTCCGAACGCATTTAATTTTTTTTTATCTGCCTTTCTGCCTTGCCAGCCGATACAGCTCCCGTTGGGCACGCGAAAGATTATCGTTGAAGTAAAGCCGCGGAAAGGTACTATGATGAGCAAGTTCACCTAGGATTCCTCGTGCGGCGAGCCATTGCTGTTTGGCCGAGAGAGTGTACATTTGCACATGGATTACAGGAATGGTATTCTTGCGTGCGGGAAGTCGGTGAACGGCAGAAACATCGGTTGGTTTGAATTCGGAAATGTTTAGCTTCGCCGCCAGTCCTGACAAGAAGGAAGACATCCTCGTTGGGGTTACATTGCAGGCCATGAATCTCAAAATTGCGGAGTCGGCTGTATTGCTCTAATTCGCTAAGTTCAGAGCCAACCTTCTCAAGCAACTCAGCCTGGGCAACAATCTTAGAGGAGAGTGTATCTACTTGCGTGCCAAGCCCGCCGACTGCTATCTGGTTCGCAGTTACAGTGGACGACACCGATTCATATTTAACAGCAAGGGAATCGAGCGACCCCTGTATCTGCAGAACAGTTTTTATAGCTTTTTTCCTCCAATAGCTTTGAAGGACAGTAGTTCTTCCACTCGAATAGCGAACATTTCGATTGTAGTCGTCAGCCGGTCCAGTTTATCGTTTACAGCCAAAAGTTGTTGTTCGAGTGCTCCATCATACGATTTATTACCCATTGCAGGTTGCTTGTCAGCTTGCGTCTTGCATGCCAGGCATACCAAAGATCCCCGTTTTGCTGCCGACATTTTCGAGAAAGTTGATTTAGCAACCGTCGAGCAGTTTTTACCCAGGTGAAAAGCTTCATTGCAAACAGAGCACGTCAGAAACTTTTCGTCTCGCGGCAATGGCTCAGCACAAGTGGTACAATCAGGCATTGTGGTGCAGTCGCCTGCAGACAGCAAAATACAAAAAGGAACGCGGGCAGGTAGTCGTTTGAACACACCTGTCGACAGCAAAATAACGGACCAATACATGGTACAGCCTTGCCGCCGACTGCGACGGGAGTCAGCGAGAGCAGTCCTTTTGTAGACGGTAGTCAGACTTGATTGGGCTGCCGAGATCAGGTGACCAAGGTGATGGGAGCGATGGTGGGCGACAGGGAACGAAGCCGATGTTGGTCCTTTGGTATCTTGGGGCGCTATTCTGGACATTCCGCCATTTTCTTCGATGCGTGACGTAGGCGCGACGCAAACAAAATGGCGCTGGTGGCCCCAGTTTGCGTACACACTAAATATTTTTACACCCTTATGGGTGTTAATAGGGGTGCTTTCGGCATTTACACCCATGCCCACACCCTTTTAGCACCCTTTTCGGCCAAAGCACCCTATCACAAGGGTGGATACCACACATAAGGTGTGACTTTGCTCAAAGAAGGGTGTTAAATCGACGCCTGAAGGGTGTTGAACGTATTGATGCATAAATCTGAGTAACGTGTACACGTCCACGCATTGAGCAATGTGTGTATGTATTGCATTTTTAATGCGAAAGCGTTTCATGGCCTTTCAGGTAGGAAAGGTGGCGTTCTCCGCAACAACAATCCATACGGGACTCTGCTCATGCCAATCTTGTCATTTCCCTTGAAAGCATTCAGGAAGCATTCAGAACCGCGCCGCCCGTTTTATTCTCTAAAATTATTCACTTCATTCTAGCGTCACGTCCATGAAAAGAACACTAGGTGAACCTGACCTTTGGTTACGTCGCAAATACTTTCGTCTCTGTCTTTTTCATAGAATATGCTAATTTAACCCTTCCCGTAAAGAAAATCTTTTCACCACACCAAGTTCTCGCCTCGCATCGACCATCAACACAAAATTGATGTGCCATTCTTCCTTTTTGCCAAGAACAGCCACTGAATGCAACCGCCTTCCCGCCTCAACAGTCTCAATTTGTGACACCACTAATTCAAGGTCGCCGTTCAAATTATCTCATGGTTTGATTTTCTATTTTTAAATTATGGGGTTTTACGTGCCAAAACCACTTTCTGATTATGAGGCACGCCGTAGTGGAGGACTCCGGAAATTTCGACCACCTGGGGATCTTTAACGTGCACCTAAATCTAAGCACACGGGTGTTTTCGCATTTCGCCCCCATCGAAATGCGGCCGCCGTGGCCGGGATTCGATCCCGCGACCTCGTGCTCAGCAGCCCAACACCATAGCCACTGAGCAACCACGGCGGGTATTTTCTATTTTTGCGCTGCATTGCAATTATTGAATATTTTCACCACTTCTTTCTGTTGTGCCTACTAGGCCTTGAATGTATATAATAAATACATAAAATGTGAAGTCATCACCGTCTTGTATGACGTCAGTAGTGATACAGAAGGTAGTAAATACAGCAACGTTAAGTATGAGCAATTATGGGTAAATAATGTGAAATAATGTGAATAAGGGTGGAATAAATTGCATTAAGGTTCGTACAAACTATAGCACGGTGGATTACGGGAGATTAAGGTAGTATTGTGAAGAACACGTGACAATTGCAAGTGTAGATGCGTGAAGCGATTAAGTTTTCCCATTCCTAAGTGACTGTCGATATTTCTTCAAGGATTCTGATGTTACTGGCATGACGGCCACTCCAAAAATGTATCATCCAGAAAAAGAACGCCCTTTCACTTACAATTCCATTATCATTATTTTTCGTGCTCACAGGAATATTAACATGCAATTAAACACTTCTAGAAAAAGTGCAGTAGCAGAGCGAAAACACGAGAGCAACTTGCGCAATTCTGCACTAATATTTCGGTGCCCTTAATAGCCCAACAAAAAGTGGTGAAATGGAAGAAGCTGTTTGGATACATTGCTGAACAAACAGGGACGTGCTGTTGGACGAGCCTCTGCTGTACAATGGCATCAACATACAATTTGCATGGTGAATCCATAAAGAAGACTTATAGAGGCGAGATCACGTTGGAAGTTCTCAAACCCGAATTTCCACGTACCTTGTCTAATTCATTCAGAGGCTTACTAAGCTACTGATCTGCTTTCTAAGTGCATCCTGAAATACAGCTTGTAAGGCTGAGCCTATATATTAAGGGCTGGTGTCGTCAAAGCTGTAATTTCTTATCCAGAGCATACGCACTTGCAAACGCAGTCTTCAGTCTCCTCATGAATGTTTACGCGTCGCTGTCGCACGACCAAGATGTGAGCGTCTTTATCGAGCCATGATATCGCTGAAACTACGCTGTGACCTCGCAAAGTTGCTTCGTTCGGACGCAGCGAATAATCTAATCGCACCAGCAGAAGAGCGCCGATCGTCTCGCTCACGGTCCCGATTAATGTACTGTACCCTCAGTGATGCAGCACAGACTGCGCCCCCCACCCCAAAATAAGATGCCCCGCACGAAACGTAGTAGTAACTACCCGCCTCACCGCTCTAGTTAGAGACCACAACGAAGCAGCAGCAAACAGGCGGCCATGCGAGCAAGCAAACCTGTCAGAATAAACGTTCAATTTGCGCGGCCACCCTATGCCCAATGAAAAGCGACCGGAAGTGACGGCCGACGCTGTATCATCACTTCGGCGCGCGGCAGGACGGGAAGGCGGAAGCTGCGCCATCATGCTCGTTTTCGCGTGCGTTCGCGTCGCGCGCTGTGCGAAGTAATTTTAAACGTGTGATTAGTTTTGCGCGCGGGGTAGAAAAAGATGTGGCCCATGCTTTGTGTATTACTCGTGCCCCACTTCAAAGCAAAGCGTTCGTACGCACTGGAAGATGGATCCACGAAGGCTGAAACGAGAAGTTGCAACGTGCCCGGTCGGTAGTACTGGCATGGTGGAAACTTTCAGGCAAGTGCCCGTTTATTTGGTATTTGTTTTGTTCGCTTTAGAAATATCTCACTGTGGTCTCGTAGCATAATTCATAATTCGCTAATGTAAGAGCAAGAGCAGCTGCACTTCTACTAGGGCAAGTTAACTACC
The DNA here is from genome assembly GCF_038994185.2 of Dermacentor albipictus. Classification (NCBI taxonomy): domain Eukaryota; kingdom Metazoa; phylum Arthropoda; class Arachnida; order Ixodida; family Ixodidae; genus Dermacentor; species Dermacentor albipictus. Next base: position 286,307,931 of record NC_091821.1, on the reverse strand, counting down.
TCGATCGCGTCCCGTGTGACTAATGTTTGTCAAATCTACATCGGGCGTGGTGCGCCTGCATAGTTACGCTTTGTTTCTCAGCGCTTGAACGTTCATTGATGTGATTCTCTTGTGCGTTCAGCGCGGCTGCTTGTAATACGGTCGTTCGCACTTTAGTTAAATGTGGTCGACCACTTTTGCGTCGCGTAGAAAAAGGACTGGCCTAGCCACCTTTCGAAGGAACCGGCGCGGTATTGGTTCTCCCTGATGCGGTCGCGTGCTGCTGTTGCTGCTTGCCGGACGCCTTCAGCATTTTTTCGGCTCGCTTTGTCTGTGCGCGTGCTCGCGCTCGGCTTGATTTGTGTGTGCGTGTGTGCGCTCAGCTCAGCTCGCTTTGTGTGTGTGTGCGTGCGTGCGCTCGGCTCGCTGTGTGTGTGTGTGTGTGTGTGTGCGTGCGTGCGTGCGTGCGCGCGCGCGCGTTCAGTACATGCCGGTTTGTATGGGCCGGCGTGTTTGCGCGTGTCTAGTGCGTACGTGTTTTGTGAGTGTGTTGTCTGTGGGTCGCTGTGTGTGCGTGGACGTGTTAGCGTGTCTGCCTGCATGCATGTATGTGTGCTTGTTTGTGTTCATCAATGTGCGCGTGCGCGCTTTTGGGTCTGCGCTTTGAGAGTGCGTATACTTGTGTGTGCGTGTGGGTGCGTTTTGTGTGCGTGCGTGTGTATTGCATGAGGCCGGTAGAGTTTTACTCGCAATAAAACTCTTCCGATTTGGTGCAGCGAATGTTCCCGCCTGAAAGCCGAGTTTGGTTTCAAGCCACCCTGGACAACTGCTGTATGAGGCGCCGTTTCTCGGGAGGACCAGTGGGAAGGCGCCAAGTATACGCTTCGTCCTTTCCTCCCATGCACTGATAAATCAATAGCCTTGTTTTTTATTGTGAACGGAACGGTACATCTAGAGCATAAATAAATGATTAAGAAATCTGGTAGTGTGTTTTAAAGACGTGGATTTCCCATTAGCCCACATTTCTTTTGATGCAGACAACCGCTGAAATTGTTAGCGGCAGGTTATTCGAGACGTTCTACGTATATAGCAATTGTCTTCAGGAGCTTTAATGAATTGTGAAAATTTGAAGTGTTGTGCTTTAGAGGTATCATATACAAGCTTTAGGTCTCCGAGTAATTTGCATGCCCTTTGAGAGCTGTCGCCTATAGCCCTATTGAAATTCGTGACTACAGTTTGGAGCACTGGGGAAGCTAGAAGGCTTGTCCTGGCTCTCGAGAAAGTGTTTAAGCTGGTGGTGTAGGTTGAGGAGTTTGGGGTTGGTAACACAAAGGATTTTTTATGCCTTAGCAGTAGGAGTGACACAGGATAAAAAAAAATGTATGTGTGTCAAGCACAGGAAGCTGCTCATATTGTAGAAGCATGTGTGTGCGTGTGTGTGTGTGTGCGCCCATGCATGCGTGCGTGTGTGTGAATTCTCTCCTCAAAAGGGAGTATGTGTGTAAGTGAGCTATTTCATTGCTGGTGTGTTTGCCAAGAATTGGCAAGAAAACACAATAATCAATTTAACTTGAAATAATAAACTTCAAAGCATACTGGCGTACTGGCGACAGCAGCATACAAGCATGCAGCTGTGTGACAATCTTAATGCATGACTGCAACATCTGGAAGGAGGCTTGCTTCTTCAGTAAGCAGCACAAAGTCCATATTCTTGGCTTTTCTCGTTCAAACCAAAACGAGGCTCATTGCCAATGATCTTGTCTTTTGCTCTAATAGTATTTGTTTATCTTGTACTTAGAGCGTCGTTTCTCGCAGGTCATGCAGATGGTAGCAGCAATTTCACAATGCCCAGCCTTGGCGCCCCCCATCAAGAGCAAGCCACTTGCGTTCGCCTTCAGACAGATGGTTAATGTCTTCTTGAAAGCGGTGTAGAAGACAACATTGTAAGTAGATATAGTTGTGTAGTGTAATATAATAAATCAAGTTATAATTTAAAACTCAGGCTCCTTGGCCGCCTAAGCTTGATATGATGTGCAGTTGTGTGTGGTTGTAAATATTGCCGATGGTACAGTGCATACTGCAGGTATGACTGCTGATCCAAAGTATACATTTGCATTTTCTTGATGGTCTTTCATAATGAGGATTTTCTTTGTGCAAGAATATTCACAGAATGCCGGGGCATTGTAGCATCATATTCTTTATTGTGCATTCACTGCTAATTTCGTATGACCTTCCTGCTACCAATTTATTTGCAGGAAAGGAATATTTGTGTACTCTGCAATGAGCTTGTTATTTGCTCATTGCATTACACTCTTCTACCTTTAATTTATTCCCATATAATTATCAAAACCTTAAAATTTCAGCTGTTTTTATTTTGAATGCAATATCAAAATCAAAATGCACCGGATTGCAATCTAGACTGCAAGGGATTTGAAGAAATTACAAGAAACCAGGACCTCTCGAGAGCGTTAAAAAAACGTTTCCGCAGGTAATGTGCCTAATTGCACTGAGCTAGCTGCTCACGAAAATTGCAAGCATATTTCATTTCACATAGTTTTGCAGGATATAGCAGGCCTATCATAGTCTCTGAGCACAACCTTACCTCATTTGCATCATGAAAATGTCTCGTGCTGAATTTGGGACAAGTTTTGAAAAATGAATGTATCATAATTTTGAAACTACACAAAGTATTGGTTGAGGCTAGACAGTTTTCAAACAACTTGACCATGTTGAACTGAGCCATTACAGGACGGAAAAACATGCACAGGAGCACTCATTCAATGAAATGTGATGCTTGTGGTTATTTTCCACATGCAAAATGTACTTTTAAGCGAGAGAGGGCAGGTAGCCAATTTACAACCATTGTGACTCATGCGGGTAGTAGCAACACAGGATGAGAAATGGTTGTGTCTCTGAGGTTCATTGAATATGTGAAAACTCATATACAGTACACCCCCCCACCCCCTATGAGGGGTAACCGTGCAATATGTTTTGGGCAAGAAAAACGATTGTTCTAGGAGACAAGAAATTTCAGGCTCTAGTTGAGAGGCTACAGAAAGAAGGACCATGTAAATAGTCACAGATTAACATAAACTGCATCGGAGTGGCATCACAGTTTAGAGCATGAAGTGGGAGCATGAGGAAGGATCATAAGTTTAAATAAGGGAATACTACTTGTCAGTGCATTGCCAAGCTAACCCATTGAAAGAAGGGGGCGTGCTCTAAGAAAAATAGTTGATCACACATGCTAAATTTTCGAGGAAAGTATGCCAAAATGCCCATTCTTACTAAATTAGTAAATAAGAAATACACGATAAATTTTAGGATGCAGAAAGTATCTAATAAACTGCATTGTAGAGTTGGATATTGTTGGACTGGATGCATGTATTTCAGGGCAAATGAGAATGCCAGTGGGGATTCCCTCATATTCATTTTGTGTGCACACTCTATAAAACAGTTCTCTTTGTCTCCTAGTGTAATAATGTTGTGTAAAAACAGTCATTTTTTAATGCCTTGTGCATTTAACTCTTAATGTGCCATATCCCGCAAGCTTCTCACCTGCAGTACTTATAAAGTGTAATGCAGATATATTGCAGATTTCATAATGTCAATTTTGTATTAAGGTCACATACACACTCTTGGACAAATGTCTGTTGTTGAGAGATGTCATTGGTAGTCTTTAAACTTTATTCACTCTTATTTTCTATGGTGGAAAGGCTACTGTAAATTTGTTTTTGCTGCTGTATGTACCTTGTGTTCACAATGACATAGTGGTTTAGCATTCACAGTAACATGCAATTCCTTAATTTGCAAAATAGAAACTTCTCCTACCTTTCACTTGTCTTGCCCAGTTGCCTGAGCGGTGCATTCTGCCCAGTCACATTAATTATCATTTTTCCGCAAAGTACGTGTGTAATTGCACGGGCTGAATTCTCATGATTCTCTTCTTATTTTGCTAATGCAGGATGCAAGATTCCAGCAATGCCATGCGCGGCATTTATTGGTCAAGATGGTCAGAGAATGGAGTCCCTGCACCTCGTGGTTAACCGTGAACATTTCTTTTTCTTTTGGAAAGCTAAAGGCCATTTGCTGCATCACTTGCATTTTTGCAGCTCAGATGTGTACTATATTTTTCTAATTTTGAATCAATATTGGCTGTTCAGTATAAAAAATGACGTACAGCGTGAAGGACAAGGACTGCGAGAGACACACTCCACTGACTTTCACCAATATTTTATTGCGTTGCCACATCGTGTGTGTATACACAGAGGGGTCATGCGCAGAAAATGAAAGCCAGTCGCAAGGGGTGTTCTAACAGCAAGTCATTGTAAAAAGAACATGGTCACTTGAAAAAAAAAACATCACAATTTCTATCTGTTTAGATACAAAATTTCACTAGGGGTCAGCGTGATAGAGGGGCCACTAATGCACACACTACCCAGTTTTCTGGTGAAATCAGCTTCAATAATTTACCGGGTGAGCTGTGTCTCGCTGAAACTTCCGTATCTTAAAGAGGGGCATGCAGCCGCAGTCCCGGCAATGAATGCCCAAGTGGCCTTGAACAGTGTTATTGACGTTGTTATAGTGCTCTCTTAAACGATCATTTAGGCGCCTGCCTATCTGTCCAATATATTTACTGCCTCAAAATGGGAATTTGGGAAACCACATTCGTTGCACACATCGCAAAACGTTTTCTGTGCCCGGCAGAGCAACAACTCTGACGTGATTCAGGCGCGTTTACACACTTACAGAGCCTTGCCAGCTTTTCCGGGGCTGAGAAAAGGACTGCGATTTCTGTAGGTTCCCTAATCTTTTTTAGCCTATGGGAGACATCATGAACATACGGTAGCACCGCAAACCTGTGTCTTTCAACCGGCTGGTTCCTTGACTGAGCGCGCTCATCATGTTTTGTGCACTTCAGAAGCTGTTCCGCTATGCCTGAAATTAAGGCCAAAGGGTAGCCAACCCAAGAAAGGCAATCAGCCTGTGCAGCAACGCTATGTTGCATCTCGTGTGAGCAAGATTTATTGAGGCTGTTAAGGAGGCAAAGCTTTATAATATCTCATTTGACTTTGTTGGACAGACAGGCAGGCGCCTAAACAATCATTTAGGAGAGCACGATAACAACGTCCATAACACTATTCAAGGCCACTTCGGCATCCATTGCTGGGACTGCGGCTGCGTGCCCCTCTTTGAAGGTACGGAAGCTTTAGCGAGACACAGGTCATGCGGGAAACTATAGAAGCAGATTTCACTAGAAAACTGGTTAGTGTGTGCGTTAGTGACCCCTCTATCGTGCTGACTCCTAGTAAAGTCTTGTATCTCAACAGATAGAAATTCTAATGTTTATTTTTTTCAAAGGGCGATGTTCTTAGTACAGTCACTTGCTGTTAGACACCCCTTGTGGCTCATATTCTGCGCATGCCCGCTTTTGTACAAATACACATGATGTGGCAACATAATTAAATATTGTTGGAAGTCAGCGCAGTCTGTCATCTCTCGCAGTTCTTGTCATTCAAGCTGTACGTAATTTTATCTCAATAATTGCAAACTATCCCAAGAAACTACCCTTGTTCAGTATAATTATAATGTTTGATACGACCATTTGCTGGCAAATGTTAACAGTGTGATATTTAACTTGAACTTTTGCATGACTGCCTATGCCTGTGTTCTTTTAGTAACCAGAGTATGGCTAATTTATTAAACCATATTTGCTAATTTGCATGCTCACATGCTATAGCATGCCTTAATCTTGAATTACTGCATCTAAGTGCAAATAATTTAGAAATTTACTATGTATTTTAAAACACTGTCCACATTTTGTGCTCAGAAAAATCGTTTAATCAACAGTGGTTTGTTTTTATCAGGCCTCCTGCTGCACTTTGCACCCAGGCACTAGTAGATGTGGAATATGCACTCTTTTGATTTATAGTAAGAAAAGAACCTATTTTCAAACTACATATTGTATATGTACCAGTGCCTTAGAGTTACAAAACAAAAATTTATAGAAACTGGTATTGTAGTTAGAAAAACCGCTACACAGCACCTTTAGCCCAGAGAACTCTCGTTTCACAAAAGAGGACAAACTATGTAGGCACTAAAAAATTCTACGTATTTTTTGTGCTCAAGTAATCTTGTTGGAAATAGAAACTTAGCAATAAGGCTCCTGGCATAAACCTCACTTAAAGCATGTCTATGCTTGGAAAGTATTCTTTCAGTCTGAAAAATGTTGGCCAGTTATGCTTTACATCGACTTTCCAAACTTTTCATAATGCTTTGCGATTACATTAGTGTACAAAATAACACGTGCCTTTCTTGTGCGTTTGCTCTGCATTTCAATTGCTTCCCTAATTCACCTTTGCAATATGCCTTTTTTTAAGGCATCAAAACTTGAATTTTCGTTCACTGGAGCCTAATACTAAAAATTTATTCCTTTATGTGGCCCAAAACACTGCGAATCAACCCAGGCTCTTTCAGTGCCGCTATACATAGTTTCTTCTCTAATAACAGATTTGATCAATACATATATTTTAGGTACCTTTGTGGGGAATGTACATGTTCTTGTACTTACCGATGTGTTTGGTGATTGTGCATGTTTATATTTCATGTGATTTATGTATATGTTGTACTCTGTATTGCAGCATGCAATAAATATATTTGCGTTTTCTTGAAAATGCAGCATATATCTTACCAGTCTATGTTGCATGTTATTTGGATATGGAAATCGTGATAACCTTGGTGTTGATATACATGCTCAAAAGTGTCAAGTTTGCTAGGTTGTATTTGTGCAGCAAAGACAGGTTTTCCAATATACACCATGAATTACTAATATGTAATGTGATCCACACGTATAGGTGTTGTGTATGCCCATCGAAGCTTCAAGGCCGGCTGTTCGACAGTGCGTTTGGTAGCCGAACTTGAACCTTCTGGCACACGCAATAGTTGCGCGAGGATCGCTGTACATAGTAGTAATTGAATGCGTGTACTGCCGAATCTGCCTTCCATGCACGCTAGAAATAAAAGGTTTTACACCCTTCCAACACCCACACAGATGGGTGTTAATTTGGACGAGCACCCTTACACCCTAAATTTATTTTGCTGGACACCCTTCCTTTAGGGTGCTATAGTGGCAACCCAACTGTAGGGTGTAGACAACAGCACCGTTAGGGTGTTTGTCTGGCGACAAACTGATTTACACCCTTAAGGGTGTTAAAATGTTTAGTGTGTACGTAACGTGACGCCAACTTGACGTTTCGCCTAAGAAACTGAAATGAAGGCACTGAATGTAGCGTTATCGGTAAAGCAAAACAGTTTTCCTCCGCAGTAAAAATAAAGCAGCTATCTCAAAGCGTATGATTATTCCGTCGGAAACTTTTCTCGCTTTCGTCGTCTGCTGCGTACAAGTCGTCGTCTGCTTCAACAGCTAGGATGCGTGTCCCCGGACAATGGAATGAGTCATCGCATATTGGTGCCAACGCGTTTGTTTTCTTGCTTGAGCCAACATACGTGACATACCAGTGGTGATGCGCGCACGTTCTAGGCCACGTTATCGCTATCTCGTGAAACGCAAATGACTCAGCCCGACTCGGCTGGCTGAGAAACGGCCGAATATCACCGATAGCGTTGCGGGCGCCAGAGATATCCACTAGCGCGACGCAAGCGCCGGCGCTGCCATCTCTTGTTCATTTCGCTGGTTACTCCCACCGAGAGAGGAAAGTTCAAGGCGCCGCCTTGCGTACATTTCTTTTTATAAATTAGAAAGAGGCCGTTGTCATAACGTTTCATTGTGCGAAAAGGCATTAATCTTGATTACAATACGAATGCAGCAGTGAAAAGTGGACAACATTCCCGAAAGTTTGCTATGTTCAACCAATATTATTTTGTATAAACGCGTTCTTTTAAAGAATGATGGCCCCAAACACAAATGCCAACACTACCCGAGAGCCATGCAAATACTATGAGCACGCGTTATGAACAAAAGATTTTCGTGGCGCCAAACCACGGGGAAAATGTGGCGATACGCATTTCTCTCCGCTGCCATTGCATATGGCTGCTCATTAGCATAATTCGCGCGGCTCGTCGCAGCAAAAATTATGGCGGAAAATCTCAGCAATGGTGGCCCAGCGCAACGTCACGCATCGCCAAAATGACGTTTACGAAACAGCCCTTCCTCTGACGCTCCTCGCGAGATATTCCTTCAGCCAATCAGCAAGCTGGCATGGCGCATATCTTGAATCGCCACCACATATTCGCTCAATTGCAGATGCATTGCACTGGCTTCTGCACGCTACCGCTCACATTATTTTTGAAGCACTAACATCACAATATATCTGCCAAGGACCAAAAAAATGTATGAGTCCATAAAATTTGCAGCTCCAGGTCACGTTTCGTCATCTTGATGAAAACGCAAAATGACATTTCGCAAAACTTCCGTTTCCCGGCAAAAATTTCAAGGCACGTGAGCTCGCCACAGCCAATCAGAGAGTCAACATGGCGAATAATGGCGGCCGTGCAGCCGCCATGCGTGTCAAGAATAGCGGCCTTGATGCGAAAAGCGGTGATCCAGGCAGCCAACACGTGTAGATGCGTGTTCCCTGATAACCGGATCGGTAGCTTCGAGTGGGTGCGCAACCAGAGAGCCTGTCAACAGCAAAATACCGGATCAATACATGGTACAACCTAGCCGGCGACTTACTGCTCTCCACCTTGCGGGCTTCCACGGAAGTATTCCACAGAAATATAGCTCAGATGGTAGAGCAGCTGTCCCGGAAAGCGGAGGTCCCGGGTTCGAGTCCCGGACCACGACGATTTTTCCTTCAACTGCGAGGCTTTTCTTTCGAGGAACACGTACGTGTTTCCTTTGTGTAGCATGTGCTACGAGCACGTGGACGTCCGATTTTTCCCTTTATTAATTACTTCTTTCCACCTTGCGGGTTTTCGCAGAAATATTACGTCAAACTGATGCCTTTGCCTCGAGTTGTTGACAAAATCGACTTCGCCCTGGCATCTGCTAGCCGCCTCGTCATCTCAGATCGTAGAGCGGCTGCCCCAGAAAGGCGGTGGTCCTGGGTTCGAGTCCCGGACCAGTACAAATTTTTCTCCAAGTGGGAGGCTTTTCTTTCAAAGAACCGTATGGGTTTCCTTTGTACCATTTGCTACGAGCGGGTGGATGTCTGATTTTCCCTTTATTAATTACTTCTCTGCACCTTGCAGATTTTCGCAGAACTATTACGTCAAACTGTTGCCTTTGATTTGAGTTGTTTACAAAATCGACTTCGCCCTGCCATCTGCTAGCCACCTGGTTAGCGCAGATGGTAGAGCGGCTGTCCCGGAAAGGCAGTGGTTCGAGTCCCGGGCCAGAACGAACTTTTCTTAACTGCGAGGCTTTTCTTTCGAGAAACCCGTGAGGGTTCCCTTTGTAAGATTTGCTACGAACAGGTGGATGTCGGATTTTCTCTTTATTAATTACTGCTCTCCACCTCACGGGCTTCCGCAATACTATCACGTCAAACTATTGCGTTTTCTTCGAGTTGTTGACAAAATCGACTTCCCCCTGCCATCTGCCAGCCACCTGGTTAGCTCAGATGGTAGAGCGGCTGCCCCAGAAAGGCGGTGGTCTCGGGTGCGAGTCCCGGACCAGGATGAATTTTTCTTCAAGTGCGAGCTAGTTCTTTCGAGAAACCCGTATGGGCTTCCTTTGTAGCATTTTCTACGAGCGGGTGGATGTCAGATTTTCTCTTTATTAATTCTCTCCACCTTGCGGGTTTCCGCTGAATAATTACGTGAAACTGACCACAAAACATGGATCCGACATTACACGAAGGAAGGATAAAAGCTAGAGCAGAATACATAGACAAAACAACAAAATACTTGGACACTGCACGATTCACGGATGCTTCCCCATATCGGGCCAACGCAAAGAACATGGGGCAGTTGTCGTAAACCGTAATGGGAAAATCACGGCCCGTGCTTCGGTTTCCCGAGCAACCATTTTAGAAGCCGAAGAGATAGCCATCGCCTTAGCTATACGAGAAGGCATAGAGCGCAGTGCTCCACTAACAATAGTCACAGATTCTCAGGCCGCATGTAGCAACTATGAGAGGGGACAGATCAGCGCGAGGGCACGCCGGATACTTACCGAAATCAACAGAGACCTTGACGTCAGGTATACCCAAACGATAACATGGGCCCCGGGACACGAGGGTGTTACTGGGAACCTCCATGCAGATGAAGCGGCTCGAGGTTTTACTAATTGCCGAGCTGCCCATGGCAACATGGTGGAGGACCCAACACCCATCGATCCAAATTATAAAGCGATCTTGCAACACTACAGGGAAATCAGAAGGCTCTACCCAGCCCCGCATAGGAACCTTTCAGCCGTGGACTCAGCGACGTTACGCAGGCTCCAAACAGACACATACATAAACCTACATAAATTGCACATATACTACCCAACAGCATACAAGGACATATGCCCGTGGTGTGGGAGCACACCAACGCTCTACCACATCACATGGGAGTGCACAGCTCACAAAGAAGAAGATAATAACACGAGAGCGAGGTGGGAGGCATTGCTATCCAGCTCCGCCCTCGGGGATCAGCTCAGGCTCGTCCGCAGGGCAGAAAGGATGGCGAGGGCCAGCGGTGCCTTGGAATAGGGGCCCGACCACATGGCGTTAACCCGTTAACCCGCGTGGAACCGGCGAGATGGCGGTGACCCTTACAAGTTTTCTACTGCTCACGCAGGTGTTTACGGCGAACTTTTCCCTGGCGGTCCTTCCTCACGGATTACCCTTCGACGACGTATGCCTGGAATTGTTCGACAGCGGTTCTTCGTCTTCAACAGATTTGTTCGAGGCCTTCAAGCTACAACAGTGTCCAGCTGGTGACGAATTTGGACATTTTCCGTTTCTGAGCTGGCAACATTGTCAAGAGGGCGTTGACGCTGTCAAGTGTCAGCTACAAAAGCAGCGGAGCAGCACTGTGACGATGGGGCGTGGAACCGGCGAGATGGCGGTGACCCTTACAAGTTTTCTACTGCTCACGCAGGTGTTTACGGCGAACTCCCTGGCGGTCCTTCCTCACGGATTACCCTTCGACGACGTATGCCTGGAATTGTTCGACAGCGGTTCTTCGTCTTCGACAGATTTGTTCGAGGCCTTCAAGCTACAACAGTGTCCAGCTGGTGACGAATTTGGACATTTTCCGTTTCTGAGCTGGCAACATTGTCACGAGGGCATTGACGCTGTCAAGTGTCAGCTACAAAAGCAGCGGAGCAGCACTGTGACGATGGGGCGTGGAACCGGCGAGATGGCGGTGACCCTTACAAGTTTTCTACTGCTCACGCAGGTTGGCTCTTTTTGCTCTTTGAAAGCGTCTCGCTTCATTTTGCCGGTTCCACCCCAACTGCTTTATCTTACTTTTTCCTGTCGGAGACGCGGTTCTGTGGTGTCGAATCGTGTGCATGTCAAGCGGCACTTTTCACTTTTTCGTAGCCCGGCATTTTATCTACTTATTTTGCTGCTTTGTGGCGGAGATATTGAGTGTAACCCAGGTCCGTCAACTGCTGAACAAATCCAAGAACTGTTAAAGGGTCAAGGTGCAATACTTTCCAAGTTATCGCAGCTCACCGCAGACGTTACTGACGTTAAAGCTCGCCTTCTTTTGTTGGAAACTAAGCTAGCAAAGATCGACACAATTGAAAAAACCTTGGCTAACGTTGAAGATCACCAGCGACAAGATCATGATGCTTTGGCAGGCATGATTAAAAAATTAGACGACTTGGAAAATCGTGGGAGGCGCAATAATTTGCTTTTTTATGGCTTGGCAGATTCTAATGCCAATGAGACGGCAGCCCAGTCTAAGGAACTCATCATAAGTCAGTGCACTGCAAAGCTTGAATTGCCTTCGTTAGCTATTGAAGATGCACACAGGCTGGGTAAATTCTGCTAAGGAAAAAATCTGCCCATCATTGTTCGTTTCAATTCTTTGAAAGACCGCCGAGCCGTGCTTGCAAAAGCATTCAAGCTCAAGGGATCGAACGTTGCTATATCTGAAGACTTTTCCTGTACTGTCCGCGATAAAGAAATTATGGCCATATGCCAAACAAAACAGCGAAGGCTTAAAACCAGTTCTGAAGTTTGATACGCTTCACTTGGGGAGCAGGCGCTTTCAATGGGTCAGTAAAGCCGGCGTTGCACGAGAGCAATGACAAATTACTGTTAATGCTGCGATGTGCCCCGTCAGCGTTCTGTTAGTCAACTGCCGCAGTGTCAAAAATAAAATTGATGATTTTCACTTTTTTCTTCGTACTATCCAACCGACCATTGTTTTGGGAACAGAATCTTGGCTTGACCCAACTGTCGCAAGCACTGAAGTATTTCCGGACACGTACGAGTGTTTTCGTCGTGACCGCTGTACGCGTGGTGGAGGGGTGTTTATTCTTGTCCACAATAGTATCCCAAGCGTGCAAATGAAATTTCCGGATAATGAAACTGAATCGATTTTTTGTAAAGTAAGGCTACTCAATGGGAAAGCAATTGTTCTTGGGTCATTTTATAGGCCTCCTGGTCCTTCTGTAGAACCACTAGTTCATTTAGGCAATTTTCTTGAAACTATTAAGAATGAATGCCTTGTTCTAGGGGGGGACTTTAACCTTCCGGATATTGACTGGTCAGCTGGGGAACCAAGGGATACTGCTCGAGGGAGCCTATACTCAACTTTCTTTGATATTTTAGATCAGAATACTTTTTATCAGTATCTGCACGAGCCATCACGCACTGACGGAACAGGTCACGTACTCGACCTTTTGCTCTGTAACGTGCCTGATGTTGTATACAATGTACGGGTGTTGCCAGGTTTGAGCGATCACAACGTTGTTCTAGCAGATTTATCAGTTCAGTATGTGAAGGTTGCAAAAACACCTAGTCGAAAGATTTATGCCTACAGCAGGGCCAACTACGAGGCGATTAGCGCTGCTTTCGAGTCGTTCTTTCCAACTTTTGATGCACTCGCAGATAATCTAGATATCGAACAACTATGGAATACGTTCAAATTGAAATTGTTCGAACTACGTGAAGCTTTTGTCCCATCACGAGTTATATCAAGTAGGCGAGCTCGAGACAAACCCTGGTTTAACACAGAGTTACGTGCCCTTGTTCGACGACAGCGACGAAACTATCAAAGATATAAGGCGTCTAATTCGCCAGAGCATTTGGCCTTGCTGAAAGCAACAAAAACTGAATTTAGGCAAAAGTCCGACATCGCTAAGGACTTCTATTTCTTTAATCTAGGAGAAAGACTTGTCAGGGATACCAAAGAATTTTGGAGGTATGTGAAGCGTAATGGCAAAGACAACAGATCAATACCTGCTTTGAAAAATGAGGAAACTATTATTCATTATAATGAGTCTAAAGTTGAAATTTTTAGCCGTTATTTTTCATCTGTCTTTTTGCCGTCTAACTCACGTACTGTCTGTTTTGAATTACCTGCTGAAATAGACCCCATGCCAGAAGTTACCTTTTGTGTCGATGGTATCCGTAAATTATTAAAAGATGTGAACCAGGCTAAGGCATGCGGCCCTGATGACATTCCTGCCGCTATCATACGGAACTGTGCGGATGCGTTATGCTTTTATTTCGTCCGGATGTTTCAGAAGTCCCTCAATGAAATTGATATGCCAGATGATTGGAAGTTAGCGCGAGTCGTGCCCATACATAAGAGTGGGGTGCGTAACTCCGTTCAGAAGTACAGGCCCGTTTCCTTAACTAGTATAACCTGCAAAATTATGGAGCATATAATATACAGTTGTGTTATGGCCCACTTAACTAAGCATAATCTCCTAAGTCCCTGCCAACATGGTTTCAGGCGTGGTTTATCGTGCAATACACAGTTGGTAGAGTTTATTCATGATTTAGTCTCGGCAGTTGATAAGCAACAAGTTGTGGACTGCGTTTTTTTGGATTTCAGTAAAGCGTTTGATGTAGTCGCACACAGTCTCCTACTCTCCAAATTAAAAGCTTATAACTTGGATGGTAAAATAATAGCGTGGATTGCCGAATATTTGTCATTGCGGAAACAGGCTGTGGTTCTGAACGGTATATCTTCGCAATATGCATCAGTTACGTCGGGAGTTCCCCAAGGCTCAGTGTTGGGGCCACTATTGTTTTTGTTGTATATTAATGATATTTCAGCTGGTATACAGTCTTCATTCAGGATGTTTGCCGATGATTGTGTTGTTTATAGAGTCATAGATGCCATTTCCGATTCACAAATCCTGCAAGTTGACCTAAACACTATCGCAGACTGGTGTGTGCGTTGGGATATGTCGTTAAATACAAATAAGACTGTTCACGTCACCTTTACAAGAAAACGAGCTAATCATCGCTATAGGTATAGAATTCATGATTCAACTCTAAAAGTAAGCAAGGAATTTAAATATCTAGGCGTGTTTTTTACTTCTGATTTACGATGGAACAAGCATGTTAACTATATTGGAAATAAGGCAGCATCAGTTTTGGGATTCTTGCGGCGCAATTTTAGTCATTTACCGAGTAACTTGAAGACGCAGTTGTACTTTAGTCACGTACGTTCAATACTTGAATATGGATGTGTTTGTTGGGACCCACACACATCTGAGCTTATAAACAAATTAGAAAAAATCCAGAATAGGGCAGTTAGATTTGTTCTTGGTAATTATAGCCGGCAGCTTAGCATGACAAAGCAAACTTAAACTTAAATGGCAAGAGCTGAAGGATCGTAGAAGGCATATTAGATTAAAATTTTTCCACGATATTTATTATTCTAAAACAGGCATAATCCGCGATAAATATATCCAGGCACCACACTATATATCTAGGCGACTTGACCACTGTTTGAAGATCACGGAATTTTCTTGTAGGGGTGACGTCTTCCGTTATTCTTTTTTTGTTAGGACTGTTCGAGATTGGAACAGTTTGCCATCGACCATTGTATATATTACAGAAAATGATGCTTTTTACCACGCATTGAACTAATTTGTTGATGTATTGATTCAAGTTTGTAACCTCCCTGCTGTAATGCCCTACGGGGCGATGCAGGTAACTAATAAATAAATAAATAAATAGGGGCAACGAAGTTCTTTCTACGAATAAAGTTTTGTTGTTGTTCTTCTTCTAGGTGAAACTGTTGCCTTTGGTTTGAGTTGTTGACAAAATCGACTTCGCCCTGCCATTTGCTAGCCACCTGGTTGGCGCAGATGGTAGAGCGGCTGTCCCGGAAAGGCAGTAGTCCTGGGTTAGAGTCCCGGACCAGGACGAATTTTTCTTCAACTGTGAGGCTTTTCTTTCGAGGAACCCGCATGGGTTTCCTTTGTAGAATTTGCTACGAGCGGATCGATATCTGATTTTCGCTTTAATAATTACTTTTATTCACCTTGCGGGTTTCCGAAGGACTATTACATCAAACATGACGTTATAACAAATTCGCAATTTTGCCTTTAGAAAGGGAAGATGTACGGAGACAGCTCTTTTATCCTTGAAAGAAAGTATCGTGTTGCTATAGACGGTGGGAATTTCGCCCTCGGGATTTTCATCTACTTCAGCAAGGCGTTTTATTGCCTCAATCATGACATTCTTATATGTAAGCTTTCTATGCGTGGAGTTCGCGGCAGTACCCTCGCCTTGATGAAGTCATACTTGAAAAATAGGAGTCAGTGTGTGTATATCGATAATGTCCAATCTTTTTTCTTGTCAATTAAAAACGGGTTGCCCCAAGGAAGTGTTTGGGCCCACCATTACTTAAGTTATACGTTAATGACTTAGTAAATATTTATGCTACAGTTGATTTTTTTGTATATGCGGATGATAGCACTTTGGTCTTCATTGGAAAGGACGCGAACGAACTAATTATTCCATGTAGTGCACTGTTACGTAATCTGTCGGCGTGGGCATAGTCAAATGGAATCGGAATGAATCCTGCTAAGACAGGGCTTTTCTTTTTAGAGCAAGAAATAAAAATGTTAAACTGGAACACTCAATAACTTATTGAGATAAAAATATTCAGCTAGCTAACGATCATCAAATACTTGGTATAACTTCTTCCTGTCATCTAAATTGAGATGCTCATTTTAACCAACCTTGCAGTAAATTTTCTGCAGCAGCCGGGGTGGTGGCTCGCTGTAGAGCTCTCGTGCCGGTAAAAACCGAGCTATACATTTATTTTTGTTTACCGATACATTTATTTGTTTACCTCCTCAATTCAATTATTGTAGTTTAGTATGGGGGACCACAACGCAAAGGAACGTAAATGAAATAATTAGATTACAAAAGGCGCTCCTCCGGCACATTGCCAGTACCGATTCCCTATCGACAATAAAAAGTTTGTCAGAGAAATACGAATTTATATGGGCAGACGGCTACTACGAATATCGCGTTTTACAGATGTTTTATTTTGCAAAGGAAGAGTTAAGGAATTGGCTTACATCCATAACGGCCTTGCAGCGCCATAAAATACCAGTACATTCAAGAAACCCTGATCCTTCTTACGTACCACGTTTTCACACTGAATACAAATTACAATCCATTAGACACAGTTTACCAAAAATCCTTAATAATTATGTCGACAATACTAATTTTCTCGCAGGGAATTGAAGAGTCGTTTTGTTCACTTGCAAACATATATAGTTCATGTATGACGATTCTAATTGTATGGTGCCCTTTGATGTTTTTTATTAACCTTATCAGGTATGTTCGAATGTTGTCCGTTTCTTTATCGCAATACAATTATCCTGTCAATAGGCTTATATTTGCAAATGTTACAATTGGTTTTATGCGGGTTGAACTGCTTTTGAACTGTTTTATGTTACAAAGTACTCACTGTTATATTCTTGCCATGTACAACAACGTCTCTGGGGGCCGATCAAGCTGCTTATGGCAGCTTTTAGCCCAGGAGGACGTTTCTAGTATATACTTGAAGAATTATTAAAGTACAAGTTGAAATCCGCGACTTCGAGCAATGCCATAGCCGCGAAGCTATCGCGATGGGCACAGAAGTGTTTATTCGACGTGACACCGCTTCCGTTATGTCGCCTATACCCTTCGGTTCGCTTTAATTAATGCAGCTCTGCTTGTGCACGCCCTGCGTAAGTTGTCCGCAAAACATATTTGCACGCTTTTATTTTGCAGATATAGCAAAAACGCACCGTACCGTACGTTGAAGTTAGATCTAGCGTTTCGTTGCCGTCTCAACTTCTCACGTCACCTTTTCCCTATCCACCCCCTCCTTGTACGGAAACTGCGAGCGAAAAGTGGCAAGGCTGTTATTCGCTCGTTTCTCGACTGTGTCAGTTTTACCCATTCTCTGCCTTCTCTGCCCCGTCATCTCTTCCATTCTATCTAGCTTTCCTCTGGAGTTTCATGTTGGTAGAAAAGTAAGCGCTTGTGGGGGGGGGGGGGGGGGTCACTGATAATTACAGCTGTTAAGAGGCTAAAGTAGCGATGACCCGGGAGCTCCAGAGGGCATTGTGCACATTCAACGCGATGCGGTTCAAACGAGTTCCTCGTGCTTGTTTTCTTCCCTGCCACGCTCTTTCCGTGTATATAGACGCTTTGAATTCCCCCCCCCCCCTCTACGCGGTGTGCCGACAGCAGCAGCCACAGCAGCAGCAGCAGTGGGAAAGTCGAAGGCAAAGAAAGCTTCCTTTTAAAAAGGAGAACCTACTACGGCATTTCCTCCATACTTTTCTCCTAGCGCGCGAAGGGGATAGGGCCTCTCCTCAGTTTTCCTTCCTGCATGGTTGCGGGTTTGTGAGCATCTGCCGCGGCGACAGTGTTGTCAACTCAATGTGCCGTATTATCCCTAGAATGATACCCTCAAATGCCTATACATTGCGAAAAAATTCCTAAAATTGTTATACAATGACAACGTTATGCTTCACGCGGCCGCAGTGCTTTGTGTGCGCTTGTGTTCACATCTTCATATGTCTTGTGGAATTATAACGTAAATTGGTTTCTTCTTACTCGGCTGACCTTGCTCGTCACCGCCAGTTCCACAAGTTGCCATTTACTTTGGTAATGCGTCTACTGCACAAAGATCTCTTGGAACCACGAGGGTATGAGGTGCGGTGGAAGTATAGATATTCTAAACTGCCAAGCATGCGTTCTCGAGCGGACAAAAGCTAAAGCTGGCCAAGCTTCAGACGCTTCCTTTTAGACACGTTGCGCAGCCGCTGTACTATCCAGCCGCGATAATTTATCGCCCTCTTTCGCGAAGAGGAGCAAACAAAGGTTTCCGAAACGAAGCACAGCGCTGGTTCGCCCTTCTTGGTCAAAAAGAAACACTATGTTACTAGAGCGGCTTCACTTACAGGGCTGCCGCAAGACATGCCCCTTACGGCCGTGCAGAGAACAGCGACACCCTCAACTATCATGACACCATAATCGAAAGAAGTCGCGAATGACTGCAGCGCCACTAGTTCTAGTGACCGCTTGCTTCGGGCGCGCTGCTCAACTTCCACTGGCGGTGCTAGAGACTTAAGAAGCAGCTGGTATCAGTAATCGTACTAAAGTATGCGTGGTGGCGTAAATGGCGAGATAAGTGCATCTTTGAAGATAGCTACATACTTCGAGAAAGATGCTGAAGCCCTAAGCAGACCTGAAAACCCCCAGGGATAAGTCACTAGAGTTTGCCTCACTGCGCCGCGATGAAGAGCTCAGCGGAAGAGAACACCGGGTGGATTGCGCGCCAAGTAACCGCTACTCAGGAGGCCAATGAAAGCGCGTTCCAGTAACATATGCTAGCGCCGTGACTCGAGGCCGGGAGGGAGAAACCAGAACCACCTAGACCTGGAGAAGGCGTCGGCACTCCTTCCGTGACGTCACCACACTCAGCCCGTCTGCCTGCGCTTGAGGTGCCATCAAAACAAATAAAAAAGCACGATACTGAAGCATGTTCGAGGGTATACCTCAGGAATTCATTTGCATCCAGTATAAATTTAGCACTGGCGTGATTTAAGCAACTAAGAGAAGTTCTTTCCACGTCAACTTCGGCATTTGGAGCAAAGCTGACAATGGCCCCCATAAAACAAAATGCAATACAGAATTTAGGTTTAAAAAGACGATGCGCCGAAAAAACATCTTTCTTTTTTACAGTCTGTCACAGACAGCTGTACAATTGATATCACACATTTTATTTGGCATTGGTTTCCACTATCACAGAATGACATTCGAACACACAACACTCACATCAATAAAATATGACATACATCAACCTCACTAGCTTAATAAAAAAAATCTGCTGAACTTCACAATGCTGAAAAATTTTAAAAACTTCCATAAAAGTCAAGACAACATAACACACAGTTCATATTGTATGTATTGTAGCATACACATTCGTGAAAACAGCACACATCATTTTCACTTGAGGGTAATCAACTTTCTCTTTTTCCCATTATTCTTTTCTTTTTATCTTGTCGTTTTTGAAGGCTGCGTAATTATTCAGCAGAGCGTTTACTGCTGGATTAAGGATGTTCTTTAACATTGACTCTTGACTGTGACCAGTTGCACAAGTGTCAGAGTCTTCACGGTCACAGCAAATACTTCATCACACTTAGAAGTGCAGCTCTCCGATTACTCTTTGCATGAAACATATTCTGATAATATTTGCCTGTAATATGTTCTAGCGCATTCTTGGTGCACATCACCACATGAACGACACATGGCTGTGGAAATTCAGGCCACCTCTGCTCATATTATCAATCAGCACATGCTCACTTCGTTCAAGCTCTCTCTCAGTAATTGTGAATAAATCACAGCAGTCATTGCAAGGCTGGTGCTTCAAAGCCGCATAGGCACAGTAGCCAGCGATGTACACCAATTCCGGCCTGTCTTCCCGGGGCTTCTTTAGGTCACAGCTTCTTCCTGTTATATTTGTCAATCAGCATTTCAGCGCACGTCTCTTTGCAAGTGTCAGTGGATGCTTGCACATCTGGCAAGATCTGTGTGTTCTGGAGGCGGATCTTTGCCTCGGCTTCAAATACCTGTGTGATCGACACATTGTAAAGGGACCCCAGACAGCTTCCGGTACTTCCCAAACCGAGCTTCGCGGGGATTGGTTTGAAATTTTCCAAGGAGAACGTAGGTAAAACCGAGACCTCCTGCAAACAATATCTTGACACCTCCATTAAGGCGTATGCGGAAAGCCGGAGAGCTGAGTGAGTCTCCTTTGTCAACACACCTGTATACACACACCTACTTTTCCGGTCGTCCAGTCAGGTAACAAATGTGTCGAGGAACTCCAGCTGCTCACCATTGATTTCACGTACTGGCTCTTGCCACACATCTCTCACTTTGTGTCCCTTATGGGGAATCTTGACGTTGACGACTCTCCACCGTCGCACAATTAGGTCAATGAAGTCTGCAGTACCATCTGCAAGCGTCAGATGCACGGTTTCACCTCTTATCCTCAAAACAGATGAAGCAAAAGAGTTAAAAATTTGCAGAGCAAGCTTCACGTTCTGCCTCTCAATATTTGTGGGATTTAATGCTTTATGCTTTTGCCCAAAGCGACTTTCACAGTATTAGTTTGTTCAGCCTCATGAAGCTTTCTGAGTGATGTGAATGAAGCACCCGCCATTTTCATACTTTCTGCGGTTCCACAGGGAAAAGGTGGGTAATATAGACATTTGTCAGTATTTTTTTGGTTTAGCCAATTGTTTCTGATATATTTCAGCAAAT
The DNA here is from genome assembly GCF_038994185.2 of Dermacentor albipictus. Taxonomy (NCBI): domain Eukaryota; kingdom Metazoa; phylum Arthropoda; class Arachnida; order Ixodida; family Ixodidae; genus Dermacentor; species Dermacentor albipictus. Next base: position 286,287,241 of record NC_091821.1, on the reverse strand, counting down.
GCACAGAGTCAGCAATATGAAAGAGTGGCTGCTGCGGGTCAGCTGGATGGGGGTAAACAATTTCGAGCTTCTGGGCCTCACTGAACATAGCTATTACTTTCAGGTTAACGGAATTATTGTCTGTGATGACTGCATCGATATGAAGGTTCGCTTCTTCAAGTCTCAAGACTACTTTTTTTACAGCTTCATGCAGTTCCTCCGCAGTAATTTTTGACACTGGAATGATGTGTGCAACATCTTTGAACGGTGACAGGAGAGACTGCATCATAAGTACATGTGCTGTCTTAGCAGGTTCAGAACAGTTCGCAGCAGCCCCTGTTATGCTGTCACCCTTGTATTCAAAGAACTGCTGTAAGTGTATTTCATCTACCATTAATGTTGCGTTTCTTTCGTGAACTTTTAGCAGACTTGCCCTCCTTTTGATATATCTTAAGAAGCCCTCTTCATTTTGCTCCTTTAAAGGACTGACATCATGTGCACCACAGATACGCTTGATTCTTTCAGTATGAGGCAACACTAGCTTTCCACTGCTCATAAAAAACTTGTAGCCATGCGGTGAAATAGTGTACAAAATTCACACAACACCAAAAGTTCCGCAGAGCACCGAACAGCATTATTCCTCTTCATGAGGAGATGACATTGCTCTTTGAGGAACATCACAGCGCCCACCTTTTCGTCCTCCAGAAGGTCTCCACTTGAAATGTCATCAAGAAATGAGATCACCAATTTCAGTGCAGCCTTTCCTTTGTCGACTTGCTGTGGTTCTCTTTTAGTGCAGTGGTGCTCGACATTAGCCAAGAGCTGAACAAGCACGCGGAAATCGTGGATATGATGCGGGATCTCAAAACACTTGCCAAATGTAAGACGAGCACCTCTCCAAAACGCACGCACAGAAATATCTGAGGACACAGTCACTGACACCAAAATCTCGGGAGCATCTGTTGTTACTGATGTCAGCAAAGATCATGCAGCTGTCTCAAGGTATCGCTGTCCAAAACCTTTTATCTCCTAGCTTGTGCAGGCGTGAACTGATGTCTTGGAGGCTATTAATTTTGTTTTCTCGTTCCACTTTCTCGTGCGCTAAAGCCGACTGCTTTAATGCCCTTTGAAGCTGCTCGTTCTCCACACGTGTTCGCTTTGCATCAGGGTCTTCTCTCGACTGGCAAGAATCCGAAATATATTGCGGGCAGTCGGGAAAGATTGTTGGAATGGCATCAGGCGTAAGCTTCATTTGAACATCGATGGTCCGTCCGTCGCAGGCGGTGTATTTTGACGTTGTGCGTAGGTGCTCGGGCGCGAAATGCGGTTCACAAACCTGCGAAAGAACTAGCGCCGTCATATTATGAACACACCTTGACGCCTGCAAAGCTGTGGCATACGCTTACAAATCTAAGCGCGAGATCTCCGAAAATCGCATTTTACTGACCCATGAGCCATTGAACGAATGAATATGCACACACCATCGCAAACGCACGCGAGCCCATGTGGCGCACAGGTTTAAATAAATGGTCACTTAAAAATGTATTTATACAACAATGGAATATCGTAGTTGGCACTAATACACTTTCATTGTACATTGCTTATGTAAATCATCACTGCACAAATTGAAAAGCCAGACAACACTTACCAGCGGATCTTTCAGTTTTCCAACGTCGACATCATCCCGTTGCACTGCCCGCTGCCATTTTTCCTTCGTTCGGGATCACTTGGGAACCCAAACAGCCTGACCTTTGGCCTGTCGTCGTAGTTTCCTCTATAGTTTGGCACACATCGGCCCATGACATCGAACAGATCGCACGTGTACACAGAGGAATAAATGCAAAAAAGCGAACAACGTGCTGCGACGTTCGCCTGCGGTGTCTCGATGGCGCAGGATATGCGCGTCACGTGGGTCGCGTAACATCTAAAATCCCTTGATAGCTTGAAAGTAGCGACACCAAGGTCGATTCAAATAGGTCGCGAAGCTTCGGGTGAAAAGCGGTTCAGTACAGATTTTCACCGACATCAGCATGGGGGGTTATGGGAGCAGCGATTGAAGCGCGACTATGTTTGGAGGGAACAAACATTGCGAAAGAAAAACGCGTTTTTTAATTCAAATGAGACAAAGTTAGATTCATTCAACGAAAATAAAATTCCTAGACAATTTTATACATTCTTGACGAGTTGAGAAAATACAAGTTTAATTTTATTATTATTAATAAATGCATTTCTTTTAAGCGCCCATCGCTACAGGGGGCGTTGACGCCACTATCACTTGCAATGCAATGCACGTCTTGAAATGGGCAGAAAGGCGCACTCGTATCACCTGTTGAAATACGCCCCCTTCACAGTTTGTGCTTTCTTGCTTGTCAAAGTTTGTCTGAATTTGGTGGCGCGGGTAGCTTCATTGCTTCTTAATCTGTTCAGTCAAATGTAGTGAGTTACGACCGCCAGATAATTGTGTAGTTGTTTTCGTGCGACCGCGCTGGCCGACGGGCTTGGCATCCAACAATAGGATCGGCACTCTACACCTAAAGCTTTCGTCGGCCTCCAAAGAAAGTATGTTCTGCGCAGGGATGCGATTTCGACAACCGTACGGCTGGCCTTTTCCTGCATCGCTTTCCACGCTGAAAGGTCGAAACGCCCGTCAAGTCGAATGGCAGGGCATTTGAATATATAGCTCCAAAGGTAGAACAACAAAACAAATTTCGCGCCTTCGAAAACAAAATGACGTCACATCTGCTTTTAACGGACATGGCGTCACATTATTTTTTCTTCCGCCGGAAGTGTTCCCACCACATACAGATGGCGCTAGGCCCCATAGGCCGCCGATGGACCGCCATGTTTTGTACGTATGGGCCCCTATGGAAGCTTCGCTACCAGGTACATTTACCTTGGCGACACTCTTTGGTATTCTGCCGCTGCCGCGCGACCTCCTCGCCTCCTCCTCACCCCTTGCGCGTTCCCCCGCGGCAACCAGTTTTGCCCCCGTTTTTCTGCGCGACGATTGGTCTCCCTGCCTTTGCCCTTGGAAACGTGCGGATCTTGAGTTTTGCTTGTGTTTTTCTTTTTCGTTCGCGCTATTTTCCATTTAAGCACGGCTGGCTCGGCGCTTTAACTCGGCGTAGGGAACGTTGTACGCGGCGTTTCCTGCTCTATGTGCTAGCGCTATGCCGGGCTGTTGCGCATTTAACTGCAGCAACAAGCCTGAAGATGGTTAGGCCATTTTTATGATACCACAAGGAAAGCGTGACGGCTTGCGCAGGAAGCAGTGGCTGCATGACATTGTCCGAAAGAAGTTTGTTCCTACAAAGAACAGCGTTGTTTGCAAGCTGTGGCGTCTTTCTTATAGCTCGTGGCAAAGCATCCCGTAATGCTGCATTTTTTTCATTCTTCGGGCCTGCTCACCAGCGTTATTGTTGTGGTTAGCCTCAGTATGATTAATATTCTGGGGCGGCTTCATCACCTCGCACGACGCTAACTGTTGTTGTTCAGTCGGAAGTGCAGCGTTGTAGATTCTGCTTTGCGCCCTGAAAAAATTAGTGGCAAGTATACCCGTGGTATTGCAGGTGATGAGCGTTAGCAAGTCAACATTTAGTTTTTTTTTTAAGTTTTAAGGCGAACATCTTTAGATCTCTATGTTTCGAGGTCGCGTTGTAAACTGGAAGTATCACGTGACCCAAGGAAGGCCAGAGGTGACCCAAAGCATGTCCACCCCTGTATAAGAGAATGTTTACCCAATTAATGAATCATTAGTGAATGACATTAGGTGGATTAGGGGGATTAAGGTTGATTAGAGTGTATTAAAGGAGATTAAGGTGGACTAGAGTGTAATAAGAAGGATTAAGATGCATGAATAAAGATCAAGGTTGGTGGAGGGGATTAAGGCGAATTATGGTGGATTAAGGTGAAGGGTTGATGAAAGGGTATTAAGAACGATTAGGGTGGATTAGGGTGCATGAACAAAGATTAGGATGGATTAAGGCGGATAAGAAAGATTAAGGTTGAATCACGTGGATTAAGGCAAATTAGTGTGGATAAAGGAGGATGAAGACCAACTGGGATAAATTAGGGTAGATCAAGGTGGATTTGGGACCATGGAGTTGTATTAAGTTTGATAGAGGTGGATTAGCGTGCATTAAGGTAGATTGAGACTATTAAGCAGGATGAAGTTGGATTAAGGTACATGATTAGGGATTAAGGTGGATAAAGGCGGATTAAGGTGGATTGTGATGGATTTGGGTTGATAAAGAAGGAATAAGACAGTATAGGGTAGGCTAAGGTGCATTAGGGGCGATGTAGGTTGATTCGGTAGTATTAAGGTGGATTGGGAGTATTAAGTTGGATTAAGGTGGATGAAGGAGCATTAAGGTGGATTAGTGTGGACTAAGATGAATTAGGATTCATCGAGTATTAAGACCGATTAGTCTACCATAATCCTCCTTATGCACATTAATCCACCGAATCCAGATTCATCGACCTTAAGCCTCCTTCATTCACTTTAATCCAGCATAATCCACGAAAGTCTTGCTTAATGCACGCTAATTCACCTTCATCGACCTTAATCTACTCTAACCCTCCTTAATGCACTTTAATCCTTCTTAATCAACCCTAATGCTCCCTCATTAAGATTAATCCACCCTAATCCACTATAATCGTCCTTAATTCACCCTAATCCGCATTCATCTACCTTAGTCCACCCTAATCCTCCTTAATCCACCCTAATCCTCCTTCATTCACTTTAATTCGCCATAGCCCACCATAATCCTCTTCATCCTTCTTAATCCACCCTTATCCTTCTTCATAAACTTTATTTCACCCTAATCCACTATAATCGTCCTTAATGCACCTCAACTCGCCTTCATCCACCCTAATGCACCTTCATCAAACTTAATCCAACCTAGTTCTCCTTTATGCACCTTAATCCACCTTCATTCACCCTAATGCACCTTCATCGACTTTAATCCACCTTAATACACCCGAATTCATCCTAATCCAATCACTAATCAATCATTACTTTGCTAATAATTAATCGTATCTTATACGCGCTTGCACATGCTTTGGTTCGCTTCCCCTCTTCTTTCAGTCACGTGATAGTTTCTGTAGCTCACAACGGGACCTTGAAACAGAGGTCTAAGGCTTTCGCTTAATAAGCCACACACTAAGGCATGTGTCACAAGCACAACCAGATCAGATGCACGAAGTAAAGCATCTGATCATGTGGCAGAAAAATTGTCTGGAGCATAGAACTCGCCTTAAAAGCTCCTTTTACATCGGTATACCCAGTTCATACGGCTTTAAGAAAAAAACGAACCTCCTCATAAACGTTGCCTCCAGCATTATCGATGCTGTTATTAGTATTTCTCAAAATTTTCAACCCCACTGGGGCGCGCAACTGGCCAAAAATAACACGCCTCCATAGAATCCTGCGGCCCGTCCGCGGGAGCCTAGAAGGAAAAGCGCCCCGTGCGCAGCCGGCGGGCGAGGAGAATCGAGGAGGAAAGCGCCGTGTGGAGGAGAGTGTCGCTACTTTGAAATTATCAAGGGGTTTAGTAGCATCTAGCACCTAGCGCCATCTGGTGCTCAAGGGCGACACCACGCGCAGTGGTACGGCTAGGGTAGAGTGGGGTGACGTCAGAGGAAAGGTGAGGGCGAGTGCGGAGGTCTTCACTTAGTCTAGCTGGCTCTGGAGAAACACGGTTTGCGCGGGAAGTTACTTCTAGCTACAGGTGTGCGGCGTGGTGGTCGTTTCTAGTCCGCGGTGGCGGCACCGGTAGGGTGGAAACCGAAAACAAATTAAAAAAACTGGCTGTGGCTTAGCTAAGGTTAAGCCCAGGATGCGAAGCATACTAGCCTTTATTTTACCGCGACAGCGTTAAGGAGCTCGTGTCGCAGAAAAGCCGGTGTCATCGGCGTCGGCTCAGGCGTGCGGCGCTTGCTCAGGCGCACATTTCGTTGTCGCGCCGAACGCTGCGTTGCTCGACGCTCACCGCGTCCGATGCGGGGCGCGTAGTCGCTGCGCCGTAGCAAAGCCACCTAGAGACAGCCTCTGTAGCACGCCGCAACCTTCGCTCCTCATTCCAACGAGCAGCTCTGTCTCCAGGAGGCATCTCACCTCGTGAGTGTCTAGCAGAGGCAAGCGCAGCTGCTCATATACCGCCGCGACGCCGCGAGCGACGGCGCGAGTTGGAGCCCCGTTTCTCCTCTGTCGTGACGTCACGGTGTCACGTGGTATTGAAGGCGACACCGCCGCGCCTGAGGAGCTGGGTTGAGCTCTAGTAATATGCTTCGCATAAAAATATGTCTCGCTATATCCTTTTTTGCTAAAGTGGTTGAAATTCTGACTTTTTCATACAAATGGCTGAGAGGACCGAATACAGAGGTGTTGAAAGCTAGAGAAATACAAAACAGGTCAGCCGACGTACTAAACGAAATTCGGCACGTATCGAAAAGCGTCTATGTTGAAAGTTGAGTCTGCTTGTATATTCATTTGTCCACCAATATACAGAGACATGCTGTTTTTTGCCGTCGTAGGCGCAATTGTTTTCTTTTTTGCTATGCCTCGGTTTTTATGAGATTTTTCGGTTCAGCAAAGAGTCAGTGAATTCGTCTACATATGCTAAGCCAGCAACAATGCACGTGACACTGTCTAGATATGTTAGCCTTGCTTCCACTTGTTCTGAATGAGATTGTTTACAGAATACTCTTTACGTACGAAAAAAACAGACCTCTTCCATGACCAAATTTTGCTGGGCTCAGCCCTTAAGCTGTCAACTAAGAAGCAGATGTTATAAGGCACATTCCCGACTGTACAGTCAGTCAATTCACTTGTTAAGAATATGAATCACCCTTTGCTTATGTAACTTTCCTTATAACGTCCTTCTTCCCTGAAGAAAACAGAATCGAAATCCCCGCCTTCTTTTTGCAGCAGGTGAACATCTTTTTTTCAGCAGAGACATCATGAGTAGAAAACAAATTTGCTCGATTTGGTAAATCGTTGTCATTAGGTTGAATGAACGAAGTATGGATCAGTAGAAATGCAGGCTGTTACGTTTCGCCTGCGACGCGTGGTATAGCCGGCGCGGATGCAACGGACGCCGAGGCTTCGTTCAAAGCGGCGGATATTTTGGCCCGTTCAGCGCTGCCGCAACGCCTCCCCGCCAAGCGCGTCCAGGCATGTTTCAATGCCACGTGTCTTCGTGTGTGCGTGTGTGTGTGTGTGTGCATGTTGGTGCCCATGCTTGTCAAAGCGTGGCAGCCGGGGAGAGGAGCTCCCCAACTGTGAAGCGAGGAGGTCTGACCGGCGCCGGCCCGGCGGATGCGCCACTACTCGTCTCAACGTGCCCGAGCAACGCCGTCACGTGCGCCCCATCCAGAGCCGTTCCTTCTTGCCCTCAACTCCGAGTGTATAAAAGCAGCTGCCCCCGGACGCCAAGGGAGAGGCTTTGAATTCTTCCGTCGAGTAACGTGCTCTCCCGTCTCTCCACTTCGGTCGACCTGACCGGCCGCTCTTTTGCCATGCTAGAATAAACAAGTTGTTCTGTTAGCAGTCGACTCATGCTTTGCCAGGACCTTCGGATGCTTCCAGTTGTGCCCCAGGCCGCTAGGCCAACGCTACCCTTGGGGCTTGCGACCCATAGGCCGCAACTGGTGCCAGCGGTGAGATTGCTACAACTGTTTGCCAGCGGTGAGATCGCGATAACGGAGGCCAGCAGCGAAGTTATGCGGTTGACTGTATGCTGAGCAGCACAACGACCATCCGGGAGCAGTGCAACGAGCCCTGTGTGATGACTGGTTGCCTGCAGCGGAACGACTGCGCTGAATTCTTGGCTGCGAGGTTTGGTGAGTGCGGGACTTTCTTCTTCTGAGTTTTGCCAGGCTTTTGTTAGTGTCAGAAACAGAGCGGGTAATTGTGGTTGTCATTGCTGCCCGGTTAGTTTGCGGCAAGACAATAGTAGGCAGTAGAGAAAGCAGCATTCAGAGCAGCCATGGATTGGAAGTCGTTGCGCAAACAGAAATTGCTGGAGCTTGCAAGAGAGTTGGGTCTGGATGTCTCAGACAAACTCAGAAAACGAGAACTGCTAAGGGCTATTCTTGAGTTAGAAGCTGAGGATGACGAGCTGTCGGTATGCCTTGAGACCATTGAGGAGAGGGCAAAAAGACAGGAGCGCGAACTTAAAGAACAGAAAGAGCGAGAGCAACAAGAGAAAGAGCGCGACCGCCAACACGCTTTGGAAATGAAGCGTCTCGAGGTAGAGATGGAACGCGCTCGTAATGGAAGTCAGGCACACGGTTCAGGAGAACGAGTATTGCTCAAAATGACTCACCTGATGCGGCCGTTTAAGCTTGGAGAGGACATTGGTTTGTTCCTGGTTAACTTTGAGCGAACGTGCGAGAAGCAGGGGTTCTCTCGGGAAACGTGGCCACAGCGCTTGCTTACTTTGTTACCCGGCGAGGCGGCCGACGTAGTCGCTCGCTTGAAGAGAGAGGAGGCAGAGGATTTCGACAAAGTGAAATCGAGTCTGCTAAAAAAGTACAGGCTGTCAGTGGAGGCGTTCCGTCGGACGTTTCGGGAAAATGAGAAAGGCAGAAGTGAGTCATATACAGAGTTTGCCTACAGGCTTATGTCAAACATGCAGGAGTGGCTCAAAGAAGAGAAACCGTTTGGTGACCACGAGAAAGTTCTGCAGTGTTTCGGGCTGGAACAGTTTTATAGTCGGTTACCTGAGAACGTGCGGTACTGGGTCTTGGATAGGCCAGACGTTAGTACGGTGGGTAAAGCCGCCGAGCTAGCCGAGGAGTTTGTGACGCGTCGGGCTCGCGGAGCTAAGGACGGTCAAAAGGGTGAATTTGGCTCCAAGTTTGAGAGGCCGATGTTCACGCCCATGAGAGGAAGGGGGGACACACGTAGTGCGGATGCGAGTGAAAGCAGTCCGACCGAACGTAAGGAGATGGCGGCAGCCGAAGCCGAACGCAGAAAGCGGTTCGAGACGAGGCAAGCGCGCGTGTGTTATACGTGCCAGAAGCCGGGTCACTTTTCGGCGCAGTGTCCGGAAACAAAAACAAAAGTCGTGTTTTTGTAATTATGCAGCACTGACGAGAACATGAAGCTTCTCGAGCCTTACATGCGAGACCTCCTCGTGAACGGGAAAGAGTGCCGAGTGCTTCGTGATTCCGCAGCTACAATGGATGTAGTTCACCCCTCTTACGTAGAACCCGATATGTTCACGGGCGAGTGTGCATGGATCAAGCAAGCCGTGGAAGCTCATAGCGTGTGTCTGCCCGTAGCAAAAGTGCTTATTGAAGGACCTTTCGGAGCACTTGAGACGGCGGCCGCAGTGTCATCTATGCTGCCCCCCCCAGTACCCGTACCTATTTTCGAACAGGTCCGATCACCTCCTGCGCGAGAAGGGGCTTTTGTTTCGTGAGGCTAGCGTTCAGGCCTTAACCAAATCGAGAGTTCGGGAGCTCGCTGCAAAGGCGGTAGTTGCGGGGCCGACGTTGTCGAACAATGAGAACGGGTCGAAGGCGCAGCAAGCTCATGTTCAGAGCACGTCCGAACTGAATAAAATTGAGCCTGTAGCGTTGAAGGCACCAGATACTGCAGAGGAAATGCCCGGCACGGGAAAGTTGGAAGAGCTATCTGCAGAATTGCTCATCGCGCCTACGTCAGATGGACCTAATAGGTTGCTAAAAGTCAGCCGGTCGGCTTTGATAGCCGAGCAAAAAAAGGATGGCAGCCTAGAAAACATGCGCTGCAATATCAAGGAAGGTATCGCCAAAAAATGCTCGTTTTGTGGAAAGAAGTGGGGTCCTGTACCGGAAGTATCTAGACCGCAGGGGAGTGGAGTTCGATCAGCTGATCGTGCCTCAGTGCTACCGCCAGGATCTGTTGCGCTTGTCGCATGGAGGTTCGTGGTCCGGACACCTAGGAGTTAAGAAGACTAAGGACCGTCTCTTGCACGAGTACTATTGGCCAGGGTGTTATCGTGACGCAGAACACTTTGTGAGGACATCTGACACCTGTCAGTGGGTGGGCAAACCAGGGGACAAATCGAGGGCGCCGTTAAAGTTGGTACCTATCATTACGGAGCCTTTTAGACGGCTCGTTATTGATACAGTGGGACCTCTGCCAGTAACAACCATGGGATACAGACACATTTTGACTGTGATCTGCGCAGCGACAAAGTTCCCTGAAGCAGTGCCGCTTAAAGAACTCAGCTCAGTTGAGATAGTCAATACACTACTGTTCATATTTGCGCGAGTTGGATTTCCTGCGGAAATCCAGTCAGATCAGGGCACAGTGTTTACTAGCACTTTGACGACAACCTTTCTCGAAAAGGGCGGGTTAGAGCTGTTACACAGCTCAGTGTCCCACCCACAGTCGAATTCTGTTGAGAAGCTCCACTCCGTCATGAAGCGCGTGTTGAGAGCATTGTGTTTTGAACAACAAACTGACTGGGAGTTGTGTCTGCCTGGGGTGATGTTTGCATTAAGGAGCGCGCCGCATGCGGCTACGGGGTTTTCGCCAGCTGAGCTGGTATACGGTCGCTCGCTGCGGTCTCCGCTTCTCATGCTTCGATACGGATCACTGCCCTCTCCAATGGCTGCAGACAATCTCTTCCACAAATGGCCGCCTCCTGCGCTGGAGCCTCGCTTTGCAACAATATTCCTTTGAGGTGCGTTACAAAACGGGGAGTCTCAATGGTAAAGCCGATGGCTTAAGTCGAGGCCCCTAACGTAGGTATCAGCCTCAAAGTTGTTTGTTACTGATGTTTTTCTTCCTGAGGCAGGATTTTTAACATATTGCTTTTGTTTAGTGTTTCAAAGTGATGACGTGCTTTCTAGTGCAATTTTCCAATTTGTGGACGCGTTCTGAGTGCTGCTATACTACTGTAAGGAACTAGGCAGTAGTATAAAAGGGGAAAGAGCCTGGCAGGGCTTAGTGAGGGTTGTGTCGAGCTTGCTGACTGAGCGTTTGAGTTTCGGCGTAGTTCTAACGCTTGCTGGGAAAGAGAAACAAAAATGGCAACTCTCCCGAATTCACTTTGCAGTGTCCTGTGTGAAACTTAACGCGAGAACGAGGCCTTCTCGGTGCGCTGCGCTCAAGAAACGCCGAGGGACGACCAACTTCGGTTATGAGCATCATCGAGCGACATCCCTCCGGACAGCGAATGCAGTCCCCTGACCATCGGGATCTCCTTCTCCCGGCGGGGCGGTCTATTACGTTTCTCCTACGACGCGCGGTATAGCCGGCGCGGATGCAACGGACGCCGAGGCTTCGTTCAAAGCGGCGGACATTTTGGCCCGTTCAGCGCTGCCGCAACGCCTCCCCGCCATGCGCGTCCAGGCATGTTTCAATGCCACGTCTCTTCGTGTGTGCGTGTGTGTGTGCCTGCATGTTGGTGCCCACGCTTGTCAAAGCGCGGCAGCCGGGGAGAGGAGCTCCCCAACTGTGACGCGAGGAGGTCTGACCGGCACTGGCCCGGCGGATGCGCCACTACTCGTCTCAACGTGCCCGAGCGGCGCCGTCACGTGCGCCACATCCAGAGCCGTTCCTTCGTGCCCACAACTCCGAGAGTATAAAAGCAGCTGCCCCCAGACGCCAAGAGAGAGGCTTCGAATTCTTCCGTCGAGTAACGTGCTCTCCCGTCTCTCCCGTCTTTCCACTTCGGTCGACCTGACCGGCCGCTCTTTTGCGATGCTAGAATAAACAAGTTGTTCTGTTAGCAGTCGACTCATGCTTTGCCAGGACCTTCGGATGCTTCCAGTTGTGCCCCAGGCCGCCAGGCCAACGCTACCCTTGGGGCTTGCGACCCATATGCAACAAGGCATTGTTCGGATGCACAGTTATTTCAGAAAAGAAGGAGTCCTTTTATAGTTCACTGTTCTATAGTTCAGTGCAGCTATCGGTGTCAGTTGCATTCAATTTTTATATGAGTGTTACTAAGAAACAGCACCATGGGAGAAAGGTGTAAAAATAGCTTTTTACCTGTATAAATGTAGAAAAACTCTTTCGAATGCAGCGGCCGGAATAATGCGGAGACTCAGCCGGCCTCTTAAGCTCATCGGGCCCAGAAATTTTTATCTCGCTACAAGTTGCATCTCTCGCGTTGATGCCTCTTTCATACATATCGCCGATTTTGCCTGCAACTACAGCGCCAACGACCCTGATTCCGTGATTCCGATGTTCGGACGCCGCTGTTGTTTCTCGTTGCGCCATATTGCACTTTGAAGGAGAAGTTTCGGAATCGCATGTTGCGCTGACTTGTGACGATACACAAGCGGAGATGCGTGGAGAGCAGGGTTAGCTTTGTTTGTATTGTGTTGCTTCAGTGCTCTCCTGCTTGAAATGAATCTATGCTTGAGACAGGCAAAATAATTAAAATGACAACACAATATCTAAAATGAAGCTGGATTGGCTTAAAGGGGCCCTGAACCACTTTTTAGCGAAGTGGAGAAAGACATTTGAAGTGAAGATAGGCTATTTCAGAACCACTTTGCCGCAAAAAGAACTTCAATGCGTTCAGCAGAAGCGGAGTTATCGGCAATCAAACACGGCCTCAGCTCCGCTCCCTTTCCTCCTCCAATACCTTGCACTGCGAACGCGTCACCGTGGTGCGCAGTTCAAATTTCCGATTTGGAGGCTCTGCCGCGCTAAACTTAAGCCAAACGCGGCTGTCCTCAGAGAGCCGCAGTGTGCTTAGCCACTGGACTCGTGGCGGCACCTCACGTGGCCGCGGTGTAGCCGAGCACCACGACCAATAGCAGCCGCGTATTAACGCCACAGCGTTAAGGAGCTCATGTCGCAGAAAATCCGGTGTCGTCGGTGTCGGCGACGTTGGCCGTGAGCGAAAACTTCCTGTAGGCAATTCATAAATAAAAACAACTTGCAAGATGGGCCGCGTGGGAATCGAACCAGGGTCTCCGGAGTGTGAGGCGGAGACGCTACCACACAGCCGCGAGTTTTTTTTCTTTATTTCACAGCCACGAGTTCGATGCTTCAAAGCGGTACAAAAGCGCCTCTAGTGAATGCGGTGTGGTCTTAGGAACGTGCCGTAGAATGTTGTACTGCGGTGTATATCGGTAATTATGATCTTGTAACTTACAGAAGTTGCAGTTACACGAGTAGCGAAGTACGTTTCCGCTACATTTCTTCTGCGCTTTCCTAAAGCCCCTCAAGCTCCCAAAGTAGCGCCATTCACTTCCCTCCTCCTCCGCTCGGCGCGGCCTCGATGGTGGCGCCGCCGGTGGTGGGCCTGCCGTAGCAGGCGACGGCTAACACGCTACGGGAGGAAATCCGCAGAAAAGTTCGTTCGAGCCCTGCGGAGCAGTTTTTTTAATCGAGATCTTTCTTCGTCAGTCGGTAACTGGCCTTTAGAATTTCGTGTTGGAATTGTGGAAGAAATAGAGAAAAGGACCATTATTCAAGGCATATTTAAGGCGTAAAGTGCGCGACGTTGAGAGTTCGTGTTTCTGAAATACGACGCAAGCACGCGGTGTACACAAACACGCGCGTGATTACCAAAGTTTCAGGGGTTGACAGCGTGAAAGTATGTGTACGTGGTTTCGTAGGTTCATTTACGTACCTGCAGGATACTTTTGCTCGGCCAGCGCGTCAGAGATTGCTGACCGCACACAGCCGGAATGGCTGTGTGTGGTCAGCAATGCCTGGCAATAGGGCCGTTTTTTTTATTGCGGGGTGCTTCGGTAATCGTGACGATATATTGTTTTTTTTTCTACAAGTACTGCTCCAGGAGGGCTCATGTAATGGCTAACGGAGGCCTCTGAACAGCACGTGACATTGCAATAATGCAGGTGTCGCAGGGAGTGTTCGCATACAAAATTCGCTGTTCGCGATCTTATAGCGCCTTGGCATGCACAGGCTTCGGCGAGCCCCATCCAGCACTGGTTCTAGCTTTGGTGTTCCCGTTGCCGCTTTGGTGCCCTGGAGGCGCCGTCAATAATATGAAATAATGACAAGGTGTTACAACTAGTAAATAAAATTCATTGAAGAAATACAATCGCGCCGAGGCGCCAACTTCTAAAGCAGCGCTAGCGCACCCGCGCGAGTATTATGAAACGCCAACGAGGAATTTACCGGCACACGTACGACTCTACGATCAATGTGCACGTTAAACGCTAGATAAGGTTATCTGGAGCCGTCCATTACGACCTGCATCATAGCTTTAGTCCCTTCGGAACGTTAAAAACGTTAATCACCGCAAACCAAATCAATACATGCGGGCGTACATTCGAAGCTAAAAGACTGCATCGTCAGTCATATTGAGCCTTTCAAAAGCGGCGAGAATGTGCTAAATTCTGGTGGAGCTCAAAACACACCCTGAATAAAGTCGCTTTTATGTCACAGGCCAGCTGCAGATGCGTGCATTTCACCGCAAGACGAAACTACATGAAACAAAGAGAGCACATTCGCAAAAAAAAGTCAAACAACGTGCTCAAAACGACGCAGAGCATGAACACAAACTTTTTCGAAGCGGAAGGCGTGAACTAGGTTCAAAATAAGAGGTTGTGAGTAGCCGTGGCCCTTACTTCACTAAGCCGTGCGTTCTTTGCCACTTCCTCGAAGTCAGTCCGCCCGATCCTGCGAATCCACACTTCTTATTGCGTTGCGCCCGCCGGACGGCAAAGCAAAAAGCTTTTTGCCCTCGCTGTGTCTGTTGCGGCAACCGAAGGCGCAGCAGCATGGCATCGCAATTAAGTTCTCAGCCCTACACATCCTCTTACGCTAACGCACTGCATCAGTCCGCCTGCCGTAGTTTCGTCGCGCAGGCTCAACAATGGAGGTCGGCGCGCGCTGGAAAGAAAAAAGTATACAAAAGCGCGGCGCCTGCTCCGCGCTGGAAAGAAAAAAATATACAAAAGCGCGGCGCCTGCTTCCACGTAACACAGATTGGCCAATGGGGGAGCGGAGGAGGCTGGGGCGACAGGAGGCGTGGATGAGGATGCGCCAGGGTAAGCGGGATGGCGGAAAGATCTAAGAATGGCGCTATTTTTGAAAAATTGAGGGGCTTTACGCTTTCCGCACACGCAGAGCCATCTTGCGGCAAACACAGAAGACCTCCTCCTCTCAATGTACGGCGCTGCCCCGACAGGTGGCGCGCCACGCATTGGGGCTGTGCGGGGGCCGGTGCGAGGCGCGTCGGGGCCCCGACTACCTCTGCCCCTGACGACGCTTCGCCGTGCTCTCTCACGGGTTGGAGAATCAAGCGTCCTTCCTTTCTCTAGATCACTATCTATATATCTCTCTGCCCGTGCCGATCACGACGTTTGGCTGGCGTTCCCCCTCCGAGACACCGAGTTCTTTGGTTCGTTCCGCTTGCTCAGGCGCATGTTTCGTTGCCGCGTCTCGGTGGCTTTGGCCGAACGCTGCGTTGCTCGACGCTCACCGCGTGATTGGTGGGTGCAAAGTCCGATGCGGAGCGCCTCGTAAGTGATGGCTGCGCCGTAGCGCATTGTCTTGCACCCCTTGGCGGGTCGACGGGAACGCTGTCGTGTTCCACTCCTGAAGGCGAAGCTTAAGCGTCCTCCAATTTTTGGAGTGTGCGTTATGACGAAATAAAGCACACAGAAAGGAGCGAAAATCATGGGGCTTTTGAAACGAGAGCGTTTGAGAAAAAGGTGACTTCGCGCTCCGCTTGCGAGCTCCACGGACCGCAAACGACAGCAGAACTTGCCTGAAATGTTCACAATGGCGTATGCTACCCGTGGACTACGTTATTTCACCAAGCCAGAGGGGTGGTTCAGGGCCCCTTTAAAAGAGAATTCTTTATTCCTATTGAAATGGCGCGCCCATCTCGCCAACAAGAAACATCGGCGGCAGTGCGCCGACGTCTCGGTGTTATAGCTCTGTTTCACATAGCCGTTATAGCCTGTTTCACATGCTGTGACTGGAGCGACAAAAATCAGTGCAGTCGGAAGCGTACCAATGCGATTTTTAGAGGAGGCATTTCACAGGATTGCAATTAGAAGAATGGCGCTGTTGCAACGCCCAGGGCTGCTTTCTGCCATGTATTGTGAAGTACGCCACATAATTTTTCAAATGCAACTAGAAAACCTTGTGCGTTATAATAATATTGACATGTCTTTATTGCGAGCAAATACGTGTGCTTTGTAATGTAAAAAACTATTTGAAGTTTAGATTTGTTTTTGAGTGCGCAACAGCGGTTCCTGAAGATCAGTGCGAGGAGTCATGGCAGACGTTCACAGCTGTTTGCAGCTGTAATAGCTGCGCAGTGGCTCGCAGCTGGTCGTTCAGTGATGTGTGTTGTCTCATGTGCCTCTTATGTCCGTGTCGTTCTGCCTGTGCTACAACAAATTACAAGATGCCCTACCAACAAGCCCAAACAGATACCCTTATCGCATATAAAGTAGTCGGAATTCGGCTACGGTGAAATAATCGTGTCAGTGCATGGAGACCCTCACGCTACCCGTGGTTAGAGTAAGCTTCTAGAGAAGTGGCATGCGTATATTGATCGTAATTGCGCGTAAGCGGTGCCTGCTACAATCTATATTCTTGCACCAAACGCAGCAGCAAGAACCAATCCGAAAGCTCACGTATGCCCCTGAAAGAAGCCGCATCTGATATATGTGTGTGATTACTGAACGTGGAATGTTTTTGTGTTGTGAACTTCCATCTTAGCACTAGCCGGGTTCGTCCATCGTGGCGCATGTGCTGTAGTTAGGCATGGAGGTCCTCCCTGAATATTTCGAAAGTTGTAAAAAGCCGACACCAAAATGTTTTTAGGCGCTGCAGTCACTTGTGTACGTAGCATTCTAAGAGATATGGGTGTCGCCTACTTTCTCGTCCTGTGTCTCGCACTGTTAGTATACTTGAATTTGTACCGAGAACCTTAAATCAACATGCTGCAGTACGTAGTGCGGCGGCGCAGCCCCACAGAGCCAGTGAAACGGAAGCAAACAAGTTACGCCCAGAGTATCTTTAGTTTGGCGCGAGCGAACATACTGCTCCAGGAGAGCAGGCTCGGCTCTGCTATTGTCCCTACTTCTCCCCCAAGAAAATCGTTTTTTTTTTAAAGGTAGGGCGCCGTAAGGCTCGAGAAAGGCATCATCCGGCATGGTATGGCTCAGCACGAGCGCCATAAGCGCGAGAAAGTATGCTTGACACACCTTTAGCTTCTGGGATATGCGTATGTCCGACGCATGTGCCTTTAGACACAAAGATCGCCAAATCAGGCGTCAGTGTCCACTGTTTCACCTCATTCACCGCGCCGGCAGCCAGCGTCGCAGCGTAAACAAACTGGTGCGTTTGATTATGGTCAACAGGTGACCTCACACGGCGATGCCGGCACGCCTAGCGACAACCGCATAGAAAACGAGCAAATAAACTTCTCCGTAGTACCTAGCCAAATTCAGGTATTCAAGGAACAAAAACCCCCACATTTTCTCTCTCGCAGCCTATCTTATTCGTGCCTGCGCACAAATGCTGCGCAGGCATTGTAACGCCGCGCCCCCGTTCGCTTTCATCTTTCGCTGTGCTCGTTCGCTCTGTTACGTCGACGCCGACGCTGGCCGCAGGAATAGGTGCCTAAAAGCTGCGCTCTGAAAACACATTCACGCATGACACAAAGTTGCCTCAGTGATTGTACCGCGCGGAAGCTGCGCAGCCAAGTGCACGGAAAGGCGAGGCCTGGCGAGGCTGCCAGCCAGAGCACCGATATCTGTCTAGAACTGATACCGAGATATGCGTGCTCGTGCCGCGCTTGGACGCGTACGATCTGTCCCGCACCATCTGCAGGCTCGCCGGCATGCCTACGCGTGGTTTGGCCATTAGACGCCATTAACTCCATTAGTGCCATGTACGGTAGCGGAAGCTCCATCCTTAGGGTGCAATATGATTTTCACTACATTCGCAGGTCGGCTCACCCCGTTCCTGGAGCTGGTGATGGCGCATGTGTCGATCCTGACCATACTGGCGATCAGCTTCGAGCGCTACTACGCCATCTGCCAGCCGCTCAAGGCCGGCTACACTTGCACAAAGATGCGTGCTCTGGCCATCATCAGCGCTGTGTGGCTCCTAGCGTTGGTAGTCACCAGTCCGATGCTGTTCGTGTCCCAGTACGGCTGGGTGGAGTATTATGACGGAAGTACGGTGGCTTCGTGTGGCACCTCGTTCGGGCGGCCTTGGCGGCGCCTGTACATCATGGCCACAATGGCGCTGCTCTTTGTGCTGCCTTTGTTCGTGCTACTGGTCGTGTACGCGAGCATAGCACGCCAGCTCGTGCGTCAGCGCGACACTGGCAGCGCTCCTCCGTCGGCGCCCGAGCAGGCGCAGCTGCGCGCCCGCCGCCAGGTGGTGCTGATGCTGGCTGCCGTTGTGATCAGCTTCTTCGTCTGCTTGCTGCCCTACCGGGCACTCATCCTCTGGATCATCGTCTCTCCCGCGCCCGTCGAGGAACAGGTCAAGCACTCCTTGCTCGGGCTCTCAAGGCAAATCCTTGCAGGGGCTCGCATTAACCACCGTGCTCACAAGCTGTTGAGCAATATGTGATTGAGTGGTATGATCGGCTGCTTGTTCGGTAGTGACGGTTTACATTGGTTATAGGAGTGCTCACAGCATGGTTTATCGCAATATTACGCAGTGGCTATGCAGCTCTCACTCACACTGCGCATGCTGCACGTGTCTGGTGGTGCTAAGAGTGAAGTCTTTGGCCAACTGCGCGGTCCTTCGCCGCGTTCTAAATTTAAAGGATGTATTGTAGAGGTTAACGTGAGTATATCAATGGAGTAACAATTCGTGACACATGCGTCGCTTCTTTTTTTCAGATAACTTGTGCACTATCAGGAGTAGGACAAATTGACTCTTCCTTTTCCGGAGATTGTAGTAGCACTAGGACAATCCATCGCTATTCTGTGGAAGGAGAACGACTGCAGTAGTGCAGTTTTAGTCTATTGGGCTGCTCGCTGGTGCAAATGTAGTGGTGTAGGTTTATTCTACCCCTACTAGTGCAGATGCAGTTGCAACTATGTATAGCGGCTTGTTGAAGCACTTTCGCTCCTTCTTCAGAAATAACAGCATCTGAAAAGCATCTGTGCGCAATTACAAATGTATTTCAAATTTTAATGGATCGTAGTTATGCTTCTGTACATGCAGTGCTCATTACGATCTTCCCAATACGTGCGTCAAAAGCCGAAAAGGCCACCCTCAGTTACTTAAAATTTTCACATTTACGAGGATGCCTTCCAGGCTTTTCGCATACATAGACTGGACGTACACACTCTGGGAGCCTGGAATGAGTACTGCTACAAGAGGCATAGATACAGTGCTTAAACGGACGTTCCGGCGCTTGCAATTCACGAAACGACCTTCCAGGGACCTTTCTTTTGCAAACAGGGGCGACTCTTCAGCAACCTTGCCAATCCTGCAAAGTATGCTTCTAATGCTGAAACGAATAATTATCCTCCAAACCAGTTAAATGACTGCAACAGGAAACATTCGGCAGGCACTTAAGGCTGATTACATGTGGGAAGGCGACATCATTATAATCGCTTTGGTGCAAGGCTTTTTCTACGCGCTTCTTGTGCACGCAAGCTGCGTTTTCACTGCGCCTCGGTAAGGCCAAATGAAAACGCGCCAAGCGACCGAATGCGCTCGCTTGCTCGTGAGGAGTTGATAACTTGAAGGACCGCTCAGCGGCATTCCAGTGGATATTAATGGTTTTATTTTGTGCACTCATTTTATACAGTCATAGCGTGGCGCCACCTCCTCAATATTGGCTGCGTCGTCACGTGCCCAACGACGCATGCTCTAGGCCACACGTGTAGCCAGCCAGATGGCTGCGGCCTAATGTGCGCAGTGACGCACGCACTAGGCACACATTCAGTCAATCACAGCCGTAGAGGCGCCCTGGGGTCGAGGAGGCGTGCTTGTCTTGCACCCCGGTAGGCCGAGTTCGATCCGCACCCAGGCCGACATTTACCAAACTTCCTTTTACAAACCCGTAATTTACTTTCATTATGATATCATTATGACCGCTAATAAAGGCCAGGACAGGGGAAGAGAACTCAAGAGTGTCATCAATGTGTGTTCTCTTCCCCTGCACTCGTCTTTATTAGCTGTCAATATGATATGAAGTAAACACCAGCTAGGCCAAACTCAAGTTCTTATATGGAGCATACACCTCGTACAGAGGGCCCTTCTTGCGGTGTTCCATCGTCTTTAGTGTCCTCAAAATACCGCCCATGTCGTCGTTTTGTGTACTCTTGCTCTGTCCTCGTCTTTCTTAGTGGTGAATATTATATATGAAGTAAACGCCAACTTAGCCATGCTCAAGTTCTTCTCAAGCATATATGTCGTACAGATGGCCGTTCTTGCTGTGTTACATCCTCTTTCGTGTCCACAAGAAGGCACCCGTGTCGTCGTTTTGTGTTCTCTTCCCATGTCCTCGTTAGTGTTTCCGGTCAATATTATATGGAGTGAACACCAACTAGGCCAAACTCAAGTTCTTATTCAGCATACATCTCGTACCGATGACACTTCTTGCGGTATTAGATCGTCTTTCGTGTCCTATAATACTGTTACGCAAAGGAAGAGTCAGTAAGACAAGCAACTATTTACAGGTTGTATGTACAACAGCGGTTGCAGCGCTGACCGGTTAGATTCATAGCGCGAGCCCACTGTGTTTGTTCTTCCTCCTCTTTTCTCGAGCAATGGCGCCCACGCGCCTCGTTCAAACAAGCAGGTATCACACACGTGTAGCATACTCCCCCCGCAGCGGCAGACGCGACGTCCCGGAGCGTCTAAATGTCATCGCTCGGAGGGTGCTACTGCTTCAGTCGTGTAACGTGCACGGTATCACTGGACTGGGAATCAGGTGGGGGGGGGGGGGGGGGCGTCAGGGGCGATCTCGTAGGTGACGGGAGTCACGGCACGAAGCACTCGGTAAGGGCCCGTGTAACAAGAGAGCAGTTTTTCTGTGCAGGCTGACCTGACGCAACGGAGACCATAGAAGCACCAAAGAACCAGGCGGGAAGTGCACGTCTCGGTGTCGCAGGTCGTAAAAACGCCTTTGACTCTCTTGGGATTTCAGAAGGCGGTCACGGGCAATTTTCCTTGCGTGGGCACAGTGGGAGATGGCGTCAATTGCATATTCACTGGTCGGCGCCGCGTGAAGAGGGAGGGTTGTATCGAGGGGCAATGCTAGTTCTCGGCCGAACAGAAGGAAAAATGGGGAATAACAGGCTGTCTCGTGGCGTGAGGGATTATAAGCAAATGTGACGAATGCTAGAGCGACGTCCCAGTCAGTGTGGTCTGGAGATACATATTTCGCGAGCATGTCTGTGAGAGTGCGATTGAGACGCTCCATGAGGCCATTTGTTTGCGGATGGTATGACGTGGATAGCTTGTGCCTCGTGACACAGGACTGCAGGATGTCCACCATAAATTTTGGTAGGAATGTCCGGCCATGGTCAGTGAGAATTTGTCGTGGATCTCCATGTAATAAAATAACGTCGCGTAGAAGAAAATCGGCGACATCCGTGGTGCAGCTTGTAGGAAGCGCTCGGGTGATGGCGCAGCGCGTGGCGTAATCCGTGCCTACAGCGGATCCACTTGTTCCCAGAGGTAGAAAGAGCAAAAGGGCCAAGTAAGCCCAAACCAACCCGAAAGAATGGTTCCGCGGGAATGTCGAGTGGTTGCAGGTACTCAGCAGGGAGCGTCGATGGTGTCTTGCGTCGCTGGCATTTCTGATACGCAGCCGCGTATCTTCGAACGGAGCGAGCAAGCCCTGGCCAAAAGAAGCGTCAGCGGATCCGGTCGTACGTACGTGACACACCCAGGTGACCGGCAGTGGGGAGGTCGTGAAGTTCATGGAGAACAGCCGAGCGAAGGAGTTTAGGCATCACAAGGCGTAATGCAGGGCCGTCGGGGTGAACGTTGTGGCGGTAGAGTACGCCATCTTGAAGTGTGAATAATCGAAGGGAACTGTCGGCGAGTAACGATTCCAGGCGGTCAATGATGATACGCAAAGATGGGTCACGGCGCTGCTCGTCGGCGACATGGAGCAGTGGAAAAACAGAGAGAACACAAGCGTTGGTATCAGTATCAGCCGTAGAGGTCGCGTCTTCGACTGGGTAGCAAGAGAGGCAATCTGCGTCCTGGTGTTGGCGTCCCCACTTGTAAATCACTCTGTAGGGATATTATTGTAGTCGGAGGGCCCAACGACCGAGCCGGCCAGTAGGATCCTTGAGCGACGAAAGCCAACAGAGCGCATAATGGTCTGTGATCATTTGCCATATAAAAAAATGGAGGATGCATAAGCTTCGCCTTCAAGAGTGGAACGCGATAGCGTTATCGCACCCCGTTTGCACCACCCACTCAAAATGATCTACGCGAGCCAAACGTCGTGATCGGCACGGACAGCCGGGCTGCGACGCGCCACGAAGGCGGACGCGATCATGGGGTGAGTGGCGCCCCACGTGTCGCGGCAGCGCTCTACATTGCGAGGAGGGGTCTGTGTTTGCCGCAAGATGGCTCTGCGTATGCACAGAGCGCAGCAGAAATGTAGCGGAAACGTACTTCCCTACTCGTGTAACTGCGACTTCTGTAATTTACATGCTCGTAATTACCGATATACACCGCAGTATAACTTTCTACGGCTCGTTTCTAAGGGAACCCCGCATTCATTAGAGGCGCTTTTGTCTCGCTTTGAACTATCGAACTCGTGGCTGAGTGGTAGCCTCTCCGTTTCGCACTGCGGAGACCCTGGTTCGATGCCCACCCAGCCCATCTTGCAAGTTGTTTTTATTTATGAATTGCCTTCTGGGATATATCGCTCACGGCCAACGCCGACGACGCCGACACGAACGCCGACGACACTGGCTTTTCTGCGACACGAGCTCCTTAACGCTGTCGCGTTAATATGGGCAGAACTTTGAAACAGCCCCGACGAGAGCAAGACATTCGCGCTCGGTAATGGAATAGCTGTGCTCTGCAGTTGTCAAGTGCCGGCTAACGTAGGCTATAACGCGCTCGCGTCCGTGTTGGCGTTGCGATAAGACGGAGCCGATCCCATAAAAACTGGCATCGGTTCGGACCTCTGTAGGTGCGGACGGGTCAAAGTCGGCCAAGACCGGTGGACTGGTGAGAATCGTGATAAGGCGTGAAAATGCGGCAGCCTGAGGGGAACCCCACGTACAAGGCACGTTTTCTTCAGAAGTTGAGTGAGTGGTCGAACGATTGCTGCGAAATATTTCACGAACCGTCGGAAATACTAACAAAGCCCCACAAAACTCCGGACGTCTTTGACAGACTGAAGTACAGGAAAAGCCGTTACCGCTCGAACATTTTCCGTATAGGGTTGTACTCCAGGAGCATCGATGAGGTGGCCTAGCACTGTAATCTGTCGGCGCTCGAAGTGGCACTTCGATGAGTTTAATTGGAGCCCAGCCTTGCGGAAGACGTCAAGGATAGCAGCTGCGACGCACTCATGGTGCGTCTCAAATGTAGGAGAGAATACAAGGACATCGTTGACGTAACAAAGGCAAGTTGACATTTGAAACCTTGAAGCAGAGAGTCGATCATCCGTTCGAATGTGGCGGGGGCATTGCATAAACCGAACGGCATAACCTTGAATTGGTAGAGGCCATCTGGAGTGACGAAAACGGTATTTTCTTGGTCTTGCTCATCGACGGAAATCTGCCAATAGTAAGATCGAAGGTCGATGGACGAAAAGTATTTGGCACCTTGAAGACAATCAACAGCGTCGTCAATTCGTGGTAAAGAGTAAACCTCCTTTTTAGTAATTCGGTTTAGATTGCGGTAATCAGCGCAAAAACGCCACGTGCCATCTTTCTTTCTGACGAGCACGACCGGCGATGGCCAAGGACTCGACGAGGGCTTAACAATGCCTCTGGCGAGCATCTTGTTGACTTCCTGCTGAATAACTTGCCGCTCTGCCGTGGACACGCGATACGGTCGGCGGTGAATGGGAACAGCATCACCAGTGTTTATCCGATCCTTAAAAAGGGACGTCTGACAAAGTGGTCGATTGTCAGTGTCAAATATGTCGCGATAGAAAAGCAAAAGGCGATATAGGGCGGCTGCGAGGTCCGGAGCCTCCACCATGGGACGTAATAGGCCGTCGAGGTTCAAGGCATCGTCAAGGCAATCAGGAGGAACTGGAGACGCGTCGGCTGCAAAAGCAGTAACGTAGTCGTCTGTCGCTGACCGGAGCGTGGCCACCGCTATGCCTTCAGATAACACTTGCTTGCCAAAATTAATAACGGGCAGACACATCCAATTAGCGGCAAGGGCTACGACGGAGCGTGGCACAGAGATGTCGCGCGCCAGGAGGACATCACGAATAGGTGCGACGATATAGTCGCCATCAGGCACGATTGCCATTGAGGCCAATTCAACGAAGTTTAGGGCTTTTGGAGGTAAGCGAACAAACGTCGTAGTGCAGAGGGTGTTCAGTTGTTCGGGGCGAACGTCTGAGAGAAGAGGAAGCTCTAGGCACAGCGTACCGGTGGCACAGTCGATAAGGGCAGAATGCGTCGCCAGAAAGTCGAGCCCGAAGATTAGGTCATGAGGGAAACTGGTCAGCACGGTGACAAGGACTTGAACTTGGCGGCCAGCAATTCCTATGCGAGCAGTGCAGATACCCCTGACGGCAACAGTGGCACCATTGGCAACGTGTACGGCTCGAGTGATGGCAGGCGTAAGAATGCTTTGAGGGGACGACATATGTTACTACTCATAATGGACATTAGGGCTCCAGTATCAATTATTGCCATCAACAGAAAACCATCCACGTCTACTTCAATTTGGTTTGTGTTGGTGAGGAGCGTCAACGCAGGATTTGGACAGGATGAACGTGATGCAGCACTATCTCCAAGAGCTGCATGGCCTAGCTCTCCGTCCGTCTGCTTGGTGAGGAAAATCGGCGAGGTTGGGGTGACGAGGGGCGACGGCGCTGAGGCGACGGCGATCGCACGGAGCGGCGCCTTTCAGGGACATCCGAAGTATCGTACAGACGGCGAGGGGAATAACGGCGAGCGTCCGCGTATGGGCAAGGAGCAGGGAATGAGCTCCAGTACGGCGGTATCCAGGTGGTGCGGCAGTGGCAGGATACATGACTAACACGGTGGCAGCGGAAGCAGATCGCTTCGTCGTCTGGGGTTCGCCAATCGGTAGGATTGCGTGGTCAGAGAGCGAAATACTGGTCATTACAGGTTGTGGACAAAGGAATGGGTGCCCAATCAGGTCGGGAGACAGAACAGGCGGTAGGGATGCCAAGGTTTGCAATGTCTTACCGCACAACTGCTTAGATAACGGAAATAGTCGGTGCCGCTTGGTCAAAGGTACCTTCAGGGGGTCGTGGATGAAGGAGGACTGGACTCGCCGCTTCAATATCACGGCGAACGATACGGGTGACCTTCTCTTGAAATGGTGATGTGGAGGTCAGAGCGGAGGTGAGAGGAGTGTTTGGGAGCCGGGAAAAGTGTGGGACGACGAGATGGCTTTTGGCTACCTCGATGTGGCGGCATCCTTTGAGGATGGCGTAGATGGTAGAAACGTCGTTAAAGACGAGCAAATTGAAGGCGCCGTCCGCCATGCCTTTTAGGATATGGCCCACCATGTCAACCTCGGTCATGTGCTCATCGACTTTCCGGCAAAGCGCGAGCACTTCCTGTATGTAGGAGACATACGATTCGGTCGACGACTGGACACGGGTGCCAAGCTCTTTTCGCGCAGCCTGTTGCGACCTGACAGGTTGCCAAATAGGTCGCGAAGCCGCTCTTTGAAAATGTCCCAGCTGGAGAGCTCGTCCTCACGGGTGCGAAACCAGACACGCGTTGTCCCGTCCAGATAAAATATCACATAGGTAAGCATGATGGTAAGGTCACTGTGGTGGCTTCGGCTAACACGCTAGTAAAGTTTCGTTCGTTCTCTGTTGTCCTGGTTTCTCAGTTGGAACTTGAAGCTTCTCGGACGATGATCGGCAGTTGTTGATCAAACGCAGACAGGAAGCGATGCAGATCGGATGTACAAGAAATATTTATAGATAAACTTTTCTATATACATTGCAGGTAAAACAAATACATTACAAACTTGAATAACTGAGAAATGAAGTCTCACTCTGCGACTGTCTCAAGACGGTTAGAGCCCAAACTCATTTTGACGTACATAGTACGGAGGCTCACTGATCTATCAGCAATTCTGATCTCAGCGAAGTCTAAGGTACATGGTACGGAGCCTCACTGATCTATCAGCAATCCTGATTTCAGCCAAGTCTGAGGGACAGCATGTCGTCCCGACTTTTATAGCCCAAATATAAAAAGAAAAAAAGGCGGTAGGGCCGTTGACCCGTCCCACAGGTTCAGTTGCCAATCAGAGTCAACTGTTTGTTAAGCCACAACCCACAGGGATGGGCTTACTCTTAAAAATAACCATATTGGAAAACAAAGCTCGTTTCCTTCTTCCCTAAAACTGCGTTGCCCTCTCATTTCTTCGTAGTTAGTGACGGGCTCAGCAAAACACGCCAGGCCCGAACAAGTTATCGCTAGGCCGCCTCAAATCCCAATGGCGTCTCTAGGCCGCAAATATCTCGGAAGCAGGGGCATCGACACCCCGAAGTGCAGCTGTACTCAAAATTTGTCCGCGTGGGAGACTGATGGCCCTCCTAGTCCTTCAAACTTATAGTCTACAAGACAGAGTTCTCCGCGTGCGTGTTTACAAGACGCCGCCGTCCGAATGCACTCTTCACGTGTGCACTGCATCCCTACAGCGTGCACTGTAAGCTGGCCTTCGACACTAAACAGGCAGTCGCACCCAACAACAAGGCTCGCGATTGCGTTCCGGACGCGTAGAATAGATCCCTGCTCTGTATATGCGGTACGGGGTCAAGGTTGCTAAGCCCTTCTTAACCTCGGCGGAGCCTCCAATTAGTCAGGTACTCGGGGGCCAGACCGACAATACCGTGTACAGCGGTCCCTTACAAGGCTGCTCTGTGTCGACTCGTGCGACCGTCGGCGGACTGCCAACACCGTGCGCACAATACCGACTTCCCGGAATCGGCACTCGCCCTCCTGGCGCCGCCACGACGCGTCACCCAACACTGCGCGGTTCCTGTGACCCCACATAACACAGAAACGGTTGCCCCGCTGACATGGGGGGGAAGTGAACCCCCTGTCTATACACAAAGCACGTGGCCGATTCGTGACACTTACGAACACGGACAATCAGAGCGACCTTACAACGCTTATACATGCTGAGCCAGTCATCGACGTCTACGCCATTTTAGGCGGAGAATGTCCCAGGATCACGAAGACTAGGAACTGTAACGTACGTTGTGGTATGCGCCGCAGGTGTAGGTGGCGACGGGCTGGTTCCATTGGAAGCCATGGCCGAGAAGACGACGGTGCGGCCGCTTAGGAGCTCCGTGGCAAGAACAGGGAGCGTTCCACCTCGACAACAATGTTACGCGAAGGACAAGTCAGTAAGACGTGCAACTATTTACAGGTTATATTTACAACAGCCGTTGCAGCACTGACCGGTTAGATTCGCAGCGCCAGCCCAGTTTGTTCTTTCTCTTCTTTTCTCGAGCGATGGCGCCCACGCGCCTCGTTCAAACAAGCAAATATCACACGCAAAAAGCAATACCACCATTGGTCTCGTTTTGTTTTCTCTTCCACGATCCTCGTCTTTCTTAGTGGTTAATATTATATGAACACCAACTAGGCCAAACTCAATTTTCTCTGTAGCGTATACGTCGTACAGATGGCCATGCTTGCTGTGTTCCATCGTCTTTCTTGTCCTCAAAAAACCACCCGTGTCATCATTTTGGGTTGTCTTCCCCTGTCCTCGTCTTTATTAGCGGTCAATATGATATGAAGTAAATAACAATTCGCCAATACTCAAGTTCTTCTGAAGCATATATCTCGTACAGGTGAGCCTTCTTTGTGTGTTCCATCGTCTCTCGTGTCCTCAAAGCACCACCCGTGTCGTCGTTCTGTGTTCTGTTCCCCTGTCCTTGTCTTTATTAGCGGTCAATATGATATGAAGTAAACACCATTAGGCCCAACTCAAGTTCTGATGAAGGATATATCTCTTTCAAATAGCCATTCTAGGCCCCCCTTCTTATTGGAGACTCTCTCAGATTAATCATGAGAGTCTCCAATAAGAAGGGGGGCCTAGGCGAGGACAACCTACTTAGGGTGCATCACGCTTTTCTTATGAGCCACATCAACTATGTGGTCTCGGCCCTGCAGTGGACAAAGACTGAAAGGGACAAGCTTGACACGTTGATGCGGAAAAGCGTCAAGAAGGTCCTGGGTATTCCGATCACGGCGAGCACGGACAGGCTAATGTAGCTCGGCGTTCATAACACGACCCTCGAACTCATAGAGGCGCAACAAGCGGCGCAGATCACGAGGCTTTCGGGCTCCAGCGCCGGTAGGCGCCTCTTGGAGGCTGCGGGCTTGCAGCCACGTTACAATCACAGCGAGGTGGTTCAGCTGGACGAGAACTCCAGAGGGACCTACGTCGTCAGTCCCTTCCCTAGAAACGTTCACCCGCAACATAATGCGGGAAGGCGAGCAGCTCGTGCCAGGGCGATATTGAAGAAAACGGTCGGCATGGAAGCCTTCGTGGACGCAGCTCAATATGGGCGCTCCGGTAAATTTACGGTCACGGCGGTCAGCGAAAAGGGCGAGCTTCTATCTGCGGCCTCGGTAGGCGCTGTGACGGCCGACGTGGCAGAACAGGTGGCGGTGGCGCTGGTGATGTAGGATTCACAAAGGCCGTATATCTACACTGACTCACGCGCGGCCGTCAGGGCTTTCGCTTCGGGAATGGTTGCGAGACAGGTGGAGGTGATTCTGAAAAACAAGTCCAGAACTAATTGTGACCCCGTGCATCATATTAAATGGTTCCCAGCTCACATGGGCGACAACGTGCTGCCGGGCCGCCCGAACCCCAATGAAATTGCTCACCGCCGTGCGCGAGAATTGACGCGCCGCGACGGCGATGGGGCTACATTGGATCTGGAGGAGCTCGGCGACAGCGACCCGTTATTAACATTTCACGAGATCGTCTCCCATTATAAAGAGGAACGCAGGCGCTTCCCGCCTCCACATCCAAATCTATGCAGATCACAATCGATCACGCTTAGGATGCTTCAGACGAGGTCATATCCCTCGCGAAGTTTCTTAAGCAGGATTTATCCAGAAATTGACCCACAGTGCCCGGATTGTGGGGAGGTTAGCACTCTACCTCATATGCTCTGGCAGTGTCCTGCGTTACGGGATACGTCCCTCACCAGCGAACGGGACTGGGACGAGGCCATATCTAGTACGCAACTCAAGTTCCAGTCCATGGCCGTCCAGAGGGCCCGTGAAAGAGCGGAGAGGCTTGGCCTCCCGATTCCGACATGGGAGCAGCCAGCGGCGAGCCGGGGGCCCCAACGGGTCTCCACCGGCTAGTCCCTCAGGACCTCAATAAAAGTTCATTGTCTGTCTGTCTGTCTTGCTGGGCTTCATCGTCTTTTGTGTCCTCAAATTCCACACATGTCGCCGTTTTGTGTTTTGTTCCCCTGTCTTCGTCTTCATATGCGGTCAATATGATCTGAAGTAAACACCAATTAGGTGAAACTAAAGTTCTCTTGAAGCATATATCTCTTTTAGATGGCCCTTCTTGCTGTGTTCTATCATCATTCGTGTCCTCAAAACACCACCCATGTTGTCATTTCGTGTTCTCTTTCCCTGTCCTTGTCTTTTTTTTGCGTTCTATATGATATGAAGTAAACACCAACTTGGCCAAAGTCAAGTTCTTATGAAGCATATATGTCGTACAGATGGCCGTTCCTGCGGTGTTGCATCGTCTTTCGTGTCCTGAAAATACCACCCGTATCGTCGTTTCATTTTCTCTTCTCCTGTCCTCGTCTTTATTACCGGTCAATATGATATGAACTAGACACTATTAGCCCAAACTCAATTTCTTATGAAGCATATACATCTTTCAGATGGCCGTTTTTGCCGTGTTTCATCGTCTTTAGTGTCCTCAGAATTTTCCGGTGTCGTCGTTTTTTGTACTCTTCCCCTGTCCTTCTCTTTATTTTTAGCGGTCAATATCATCGAAGTAACCACGAATTACACCAAATTCAAGCTCTTCTGAAGCAGATATCTCGTACAGATGACTCTTCTTTGCGTGTTCCATCGTCTTTCGTGTCCTCAAAACACCACCCGTGTCGTCGTTTTGTGTGCTCTTCCCCTGTGCTTGTCTTTATTACCGGTGAATATGACATGAAGTAAACACCATCAGGCCAAACTCAAGTTCTTATCACCCGCCATGGTTGCTCAGTGGCTATGGTGTTGGGCTGCTGAGCACGAGGTCGCGGGATCGAATCCCGGTCATGGCGGTGGCATTTCTATGGGGGCGAAATGCGAAAACACCCGTGTGCTTATATTTAGGTACACGTTAAAGAACCCCAGGTGGTCAAAATTTCCGGAGTCCACGGCGTGCCTCATAATCAGGAAGTGGTTTTGGCACGTAAAACCGCATAAATAAATAAATTAATTATTACGTTCTTATGAAGGATTGATCTCTTTCAAATAGCCCCTCTTGCTGGACTTCATAGTCTTTCGTGTCCTCAAATACAACCCATGTCTTCGTGTTTATTAGCGGTTACTGTGACATGAATTATATGCCAATGAGGTCAAACTCAAGTTCTTCTGAAGCATATATGTCGTACAGATGGCCGTTCTTGCTGTGTTCAATGGTCTTTCGTGTCCACAAGATATCAGCCGTGTCGTCGTTTTGTGTTTTCTTCCCCTGTCCTCGTCTTTAGTACCGGTCTATATGCTATGAAGTAAACACCGATTAGTACAAACTCAAGTTCTTATGAAGCATATATATCTGTCAGATGGCCCTTCTGCTGGTGTTTCGTCGTCCTTCGTGTCCTCGGAATTTACCCGTGTCGTCATTTTGTGTTCTCTTCGCCTGTCCTGGTCTTTTTTAGCGGTCAATATCATCGAAGTGAAAACGAATTAGGCCAAACTCAGGTTCTTTGGAAGTATATATCTCCTACAGGTTACCCTTCTTTGTGTGTTCCATTGTCTTTCGCGTCCTCAAAACGCCATCGGTTTCGTCGTTTTGTATTCTCTTCCCCTGTCCTTGTCTTTTTTAGCGGTGAATATGGTTTGAACACCATTAGGCCCAACTCAAGTTCTTATCAAGGATATATCTCTTTGAGATAGCCCTTCTTCCTGTGTTTCATCGCCTTTCGTGTCGTCAAAATTTACCGGTGTCGTCATTTTGTGTTCTCTTCCCCTTTCCTGGTCTTTATTTGTGGTCAATATGACATTAAGTAAACACCAATTAGGCCAAGCTCAATTTCTTATGAAGCATATATCTCTTTAAGATGGCCCTGCTTGCTGTGTTTCATCGTCTTTCCTGTCCTCAAAAATTACCCGTTTCGTCGTTTTGTGTTCTCTTCCCCTTTCCTCGTCCTTTTGAGGGGTCAATATGATATCAAGTAAACGCCAATTAGGCCAGACTCAAGTCCTTATGAATCATTTATCTCATTTAGATAGCCTTTCTTGCTGTGTTTCATCGTCTTTCGTGTCCTCCAAATTTACCCGTGTCGTCGTTTTGTGTTCTCTTCCCAGGCCCTCGTCTTATTAGCCCTCAATATGATATGAAGTAAACAACAATGAAGTCAAACTCAAGTAATCCTGAAGCATATATGTCGCACAGATGGCCGTTTTTGCTGTGTTCCATCGTCTTTCGTTCCCTCAAAATTTGCCCATGTAGTCGTTTTGTGTTCATTTCCCCTGACTTCGTCTTTATTAATGGTCAATAGGATATGAAGTAAGCACCAACTAGGCCAAACTCAAGTTCTTAAGAAGAACTTATGTCGTACATATGGCCCTTCTTGCTGTGTTTCATCTTCTTTTCTCCGCAAAATACCTCCTGTGTCGCCGTTTTGTGTTATCTTCCGGTGTCGTCGTCTTTGTTAGCGTTCAATATCATATGAAGTAAACACCAATTAGGCCAAACTAAAGTTCTTAGAAATCATATATCTCTTTCATATAGGCCTTCTTGCTTTGATGTATCATCTTTTGCGTCCTGAAAAGACCAGCCGTGCCGTCGTTTTTATTTTCTTCCCCTGTCCTCGTCTTTATTTGTGGTCTATATGATATGAAGTAAACATCAATGAGGTCAAACTCAATTTCTTCAGAAGCGTATATGTCGCACAGGTGGCCGTTTTTGCTGTGTTCCACCGTCTTGTCCTCAAAATTTACGCATGTCGTCGTTGTGCGTTCTCTTCGCCGGTCTTCGCGTTTATTGGCGGTCAATATGATATTGTCACGTGGGGGTGACGTGCCCACAACACCTGTGCCCAAAAAAACAGGCTACACTTATAGCGCAACGATGGCGGCGAATACAGTCGGCGACCGTCGAAAATCTGGTCAACGGGTAAAGCGCATCGGCTTTTATACTTCAATCGTCGAATGTACCAGGCTAATCGCTGGGACCCTCGTGTCTTCCACAAAATTCTACACTATTCATGCATGCAATCAGATTACACAAGTTTCGGTGACAGACAGCGGATGGAACCATCGATAACATTCCAGACACTTCCTATACATCCAAGCGCGTCCTGCGCTGCGTGATAACATTTGTTAAGCGGTGAAACGTGGTCACCCGAGATAGATAAACATGTACGCGTGTTAATAGACCCCTCTTAAAGAGCATCGACCCGATGCTGCAAAAAAGCGAAAGTAATAAACAAAAACACCTGTAGCAAAGAAACAACAAACTAAGGAAGTTCGTCAGAGTGCGTAAAAGGGCTTAAGACGCACCATGTGACCACGTCAGATCGTGCGCGGCGCCGCTGTGAATGCGGAATGCCGTCTGGCACGATCTCATAGTCTAGTGCACTGTACGTCGGATGACCTTGTAGGGTCCGAAATAGCGTCGCAATAGTTTCTCACTCAGTCCTCGGTGGCGCATCGGGGTCGAAACCCAAACACAGTCACCGGGCTCTCCACGTAGCGTCGTCGGAGGTTGTTGGCTGTCGGCACGCTGCTGGTTCTTGATCCGTAGGTGGGCGACCTGTCGGACTTCTTCGGCGCGCTGGATATAGGTAGCGACGTCAAGATTCTCCTCGTCAGTGACGTGCGGCAGCATGGCGTCGAGCGTCGTCGTCGGGTTCCTGCCGTAAACCAACTTGAACGGCGTGGTCTGTGTTGTTTCTTGCACCACCGTGTTGTTAGCGAAGGTTACGTACGGCAGTACCGCGTCCCACGTCTTGTGCTCGACGTCGACGTACATTGCTAGCATGTCGGCAAAGGTCTCGTTCAGGCGCTCCGTGAGACCATTCGTTTGCGGATGGCAGGCAGTTGTCCTCACGTGGCTTGTCTGGCTGTATTGCAGAATGGCTTGGGTGAGCTCTGCTGTAAAGGCCGTTCCTCTGTCGGTGATGAGGACTTCTGGGGCACCATGTCGCAGCAGGATGTTTTCGACGAAAAACATCGCCACTTTGGCTACGCTGCCTTTTGGTAGAGCTTTAGTTTCAGCGAAGCGGGGTGGATAGTCCGTCGCCACGACGATCCACTGATTCCCGGATGTGGACGTCGGAAACGGCCCCAACAAATCCATCCCAATCTGCTGGAATGGTCGGCGAGTAGGTTAGATCGGCTGTAGTGATCCTGCTGGCCTCGTCGGTGTTGTCTTGCGTCGCTGACAGTCTCGGCATGTCTTGACGTAACGGGCGACGTCGGCGGTCAGGCGCGGCCAATAATACCTTTCCTGTATCCTCGTCAGCGTCCGGGAGAATCCGAGGTGCCCAGCGGTTTGATCGTCGTGTAGGGCGTGCAGTACTTCAGGACGCAGCGCTGACAATACAACAAAAAGGTAGCTGGCGTGGACTGGGGAGAAGTTCTTCACGCGCAGGTTGTTTTGTAGCGTGAATGAATACAACCCGTGCTTGAATGCCCTAGGGACAACGTCGGTGCTCCTTTGCAAATACTCGACGAGGCCTTTTTGCTCCGGGTCACCTCGTAGCTGTTTAGTGAAGTCTTCCGTGCTTATTATTCCAAGGAAGGCGTCGTCGTCCTCGTCGTCTTGCGGCGGGGGATCGAAAGGGGCGCGCGATAAGCAGTAGGCGTCAGAATGTTTTCTTCCGGACTTGCATATTACCGTGACGTCTTATTCTTGCAGACTGAGGCTCTACCGAGCGAGCCGTCCTGAAGGGTCCTTTAAGGTAGCTAGCCAACACAACGCGTGATGGTCGCTGACTAATTTGAATGGCCTGTCGTATAGGTAAGCGCGGAATTTTGCTGCAGCCCAAATGATGGTGACGCATTCCTTTTCAGTGGTAGAATAATTGCCTTCCGCTTTTGACAGTGACCTGCTAGCATAAGATATCACGCGCTCATGTCCGTCTTTCTTCTGGACTAGGACGGCACCGAGGCTTAGGCTACTGGCGTCAGTGTGGATTTCGGTATCGGCGTCTTCGTCGAAATGTGCAATTACCGGCGGTGACTGCATGCGTCGTTTTAGTTCTTGCAATGCGTCGGCCTGCGGCGTTTGCCACTTGAGCTCGACATCAGATTTGGTTAGATGCGTTAGCGGCTTAGCGATGCGTGAAAAGTCCTTGACAAAGCGCCTGTAGTAGGCACACATGCCAAGGAATCTACGCGCTGCCTTCTTGTCGATGGGCTGCGGAAACACTGCAATGGCAGCTGTTTTCTGCGGGTTGGGGCGTACTCCGTGGCCTAGGAACAGAAGCTCATCGTAAGCGAAGCGGCACTTTTCTTGCTTCAGAGTGAGCCCTGATGATTTGATGGCCTCTAGTACTGTCGCAAGCCGCCTAAGGTGATCGCCTAAATTTCCGGCGAAGATGATGACGTCATCCAAGTAAACAAGACAGGTCTGCCACTTCAGTCCATGACGCACTGGAATGTTTAGGCGCCGAGCACAGTCCGAATTGCATGACTTTGAACTCGTAGAGGCCGTCTGGCGTGAAGAAGACGGTCTTTTCGCGATCTCTCTCGTCGATTTCTATTTGCCAGTAGCCAGACTTGAGGTCCATCGACGAGAAGGATTTAGCATTGTAGAGCTGATCCAATGCGTCGTCTATCCGTAGAAGGGGGTGTACGTCTTTCTTCGTGATCTTGTTCAGGCGACGATAATTGGCGCAGAAACGTAGGGTTCCGTCCTTTTTCTTCACCAGGACAACAGGAGATGCCCACAAGCTTTTCGACGGCTGGATGATGTTGTCGCGGAGCATTTCGTTGACTTGTTGCCTAATAGCTTCACGTTCTCGTGTCCAAACTCGGTAAGGGCTCTGGCGGAGTGGTTGAGCGCACTCTTCGGTTATTATGCGATGCTTAGCAACTGGTGTTTGTCGAATCCTCGATGACGTCGAAAAGCAGTCCTTGTATCGTCGGAGAAGACTTCTGAGCTGTTGCCGCTTGCTCATGGGGAGACTTGGATTTACCTCAAAGTCTGGTTCGGGAACTATGCTCGTCGGGGTAGATGCGGCAGAACCGGAGAGAACAAACGCATTACTGGTTTCCAGAATTTTTTCGATGTACGCGATCGTAGTGCCCTCGTTGATGTGTTTGAACTCCTGGCTGAAATTTGTAAGCAACACTTTAGTTTTTCCTTCGTGCAGTCGAGCAATCCCTCTTGCGACGCAAATTTCATGGTCTAGCAGTAGACGTTGGTCACCCTCGATGACGCCTTCTACTTCGGCAGGTGTTTTGGTGTCGACGGAAATGATAATGCTGGAGCGAGGCGGGATGCTGACTTGACTTTCGAGGACGCTTAAGGCATGGTGACTACAAGAGCTCTCCAGCGGTATCGCTCGATCCTCCGACAGCGTTATCGACTTCAACTTCAGGTGGATGATTGCGCCGTGTTGGTTCAGGAAGTCCATGCCGAAAATGACGTCTCGTGAACACTGTTGGAGGATAAGGAAGGTGGCAGGGTAAGTCCGGTCATGAACGGTAATTCTTGCCGTGCAGATTCCAGTCGGCGTTATGAGGTGTCTTCCAGTGGTCCGAAATTGAGGGCCCTCCCATGCGGTCATAACCATCTTCAACTGGGCGGCGATGTGTCGACTCATGACGGAGTTATCGGCCCCTGTGTCGACTAAGGCGGTGACTGAGTGGCCGTCGAGAAGCACGTCGAGGTTAGTGGTTCTTTGTCTTACGTTACAGTAAAGTCTTGGTGTCGGATCACGGCTGTGTCGCGTGGACCTGTGGCTGGTATGGGACGTCATCAGGTCGTCTTTTGTCGTCGTATTCTTTGCTTCCCAAATTCGTCGGGACGGCGGCGTGTCGTTATGTCGTCGAGGTGGTTTCTTCGGCGTCTTCGTCGGCAGCGGAGGATATTCGTCAGTTTGACGAACTGCAACCGTACCTCCATCGGTTGCTGCCTTTAGTTTTCCGGATATGGGCTCGCTGACCGGCTCCGGGCCGGGCCAGTGTATGGACGGCGCTGCGGCGACAGGTAGCGGCCGGGTGACGGCGAACGGGACGGTCGTCGAGGGCTCCACTGAGTAGCGGCGATGTAATCGGCGATGTCACGAGGGCGTTCACCTTCTCTCGGGTGCTGTGCGTTGACGGCGATGCCTCGCAATCCAAGATCGCGGTATGGACATCGGTGGTACATCCATATGGCCGGCTTCGCCGCAGTGGTAGCAGAGCGAGCGGTGGTCGGGGGCGCGCCAAATGTCCGTCTTTCTCGCGTAGGTGCGCTGGGCGACGGGTGGCCGTGCTGGCGGGGGCGGCGGCGGATGACGGAATTGCGGCGTTACAAGGCCCTGACACGGTCGCGGAGGGGGACCTTGACGGCGTGCGACGGCGGCGTAGGTCATGGCTTCTGGCTGGGGATGCGGTAATTGAGGTTGCACCTCAGGAACTCCCAGCGATCGCTGAAACTCATCTTTCACGATGTCAGCGATCGAAGCTACTTGAGGCTGCGACGAAGGCAAGACCTTCATCGCAGACCTTTGTTGCCCTGATGGTTTTTTGGAGATCAATGGAGCCCAGCGCTTTGATGGTGCACTGAGGCGTGAGTACTTGGCGGGTATATTGCCTAGTGCGCATTTCTAAAGTTTTCTCAAGCGTCGTAGCCCCATAAACTCAGCTACGGTCTTCGGTGGGTTTCGGATTAGTCCGGCGAAAAGTTCTTGCTTTACGCCTCGCATCAAAAAACGTACTTTTTTCTCTTCGGACATTTACAGGCCGGCCTGCCGGAAAAGACGGGTCATCTCTTCTGTGAAGATGGCAATGGTCTCATTGGGTAGTTGGGCTCGGTTTCCAGCAGAACTTCGGGCTTTTCTTTTCGGACAACGCTCCTGAACGTCCTCAGGAAGTTACTGCGGAAGAGGTCCCATGTTGCAAGGGCGGACTCCCGGTTATCGAACCAAGTCCTCGCGGGATCTTCAAAGGAGATGTACACATGTCGTAGCTTATGCTCAGATGTCCAGTTGTTAAAGGTCCAGATCCTTTGGAAGATTTGGAGCCAGGTTTCCGGATCCTCCGACGTAGCTCCACGGAAGGTAGGGGGCTCTCTGGGTTGTTGAAGTGCGACGGGTGACACGGGCTGCCATTGTGGTTGTCTTGGCCACAATCTTTTTGGTCTTCTCAGGTAGAAGTCCGTGCCCCGGGGGCAGTTGTTGTAGACGATGGCTTGCTCGATTGTCCGGGACTACGTTGGTGCTCTCATTGCGGTCCGGGCTTGCATAACTGTTTGTCGGGGGCGTCCGGTACTTGGACGAAAAGCACCCCCACCAGATGCCACGTGGTAGTGACGGTAACGAACACAGTAGCAATATTGTGAAAGACAAAACTAGCTTTTATTGGGCGAATCTGTGCCCATAAAGACAGGCTAGACATAAAGCACAACGATAGCGGCGAACACAGTCGGCGATCGTCGAAAATCTTATCAGCGGGTCAAGCGCCTCGGCTTTTATAGATCAGTCGTCGAATGTTCTAGAGTAACCGCTGGGACCCGTCTGTCTTGCACAAAGTTCTACACTATTCGCGTCGCGCATACATGCAATCAGATTACACAAGTTGCGGCGAAATACAGCGGATGCAACCATCGATAACATTCCAGAAACTTCTTTTTCATGCAGGCGTGTCCTGCGCTGTGCGATAACACATGTTAGGTGGTGAGAAGTGGTCGCCCGACAAAGATAAAGAAGTACACGTGTCAATACAAATGCCTCTCCAAGATGACGGCGGGACAGACACATCTTAGATAAACTAGGCATCCGCTACTACACATAAGACGGAGACAAACGGGACATACCCAAGGAAATAAGGGCCAGACTCACGGTACCCCCACTACCCAAGAATATGCCCCCTGTGCAGACGAAGGGCAAAGAACATGGCGAAGAACTGCGGAAGAGACAAGGACCCGGTCTTCGTAGGCGCTGCACATTACGAACACAAGCGTAGCATTGTCGCTGCAGTACTTCGCCACAATAGGCCGTGCTGCACAAGCTTGTCTATAAACACGACATTCATAGATATGGCGGAAGAAGCGGCTATAGCGTTAGCCATAGCACAAACCGACGCATACTACATAATCAGCGATTTGCAAACGGCAGTACGTAACTTCGCGAATGGCTGGATCTCACCTGAGGCGCTACACATAATCAGAAAAGGCAAAACAACAAAGACAGATGCGTCCAAATACTATGGATACCAGCCCACACCCTGGCTCAACGGGAGAGGACAATCCTGACGAGGCGGCAATGTAGCTCGAGGACTCACTTTCTGAGCTGCAACGAGCGTAGACCCCTCGACAGGACCCTCCGGGGTATGGGAAGACAGAATGACCAGGTTCAACGACATCGCCACCCATTACAAGATGCAGACGCACTTATCCCCCATCCCATCCACAACTGAATAGATCACAAGGTGTACAGTGGCGATAACTGCAAGCGAAATCATAAAAGAGTCCCACACTAATGCACACTTTTTATCACAACAGATAGATGCAAAGTGTGTGGCACCAGAGCCACGCTAGAACACATGTTATGGGAATGCCAGGGAAGACTAATACAAGAAAATGAAAGTGACAACTCCACCGACAGCCTCCCACGCGCGATGGCAGGCCGTGGTGCTCAGATCGAACCTGGAAGACGAACTGTGGGCAGTCCTCCGGGCCAAGGAAGTCGCCGGGAGACAAGAACGCTTGGCCGTAACCTCGGCGGGTGGCCCATCGAACTGACTCGCCGGACGGGAATCGTTCTGATTCGAAATAAAGTTTTCTCACTCACTCACTCACTCACTCACTCACTCACTCACTCACTCACTCACTCACTCACTCACTCACTCACTCACTCACTCACTCACTCACTCACTCACTCACTCACTCACTCACTCACTCACTCACTCACTCACTCACTCACTCAAAACACACTGCCTCCGAAAACTAAGCGGCTAACATATTTTGATCTAATTGAATCGCACATAATATATTGTAACTTGGTGTGAGGAATTACCACGATAACAAATGTGAAACATAATACCATTGCAAAAGGACCCATTAAGAGCAATCTCCAACGCACGCATGTTGTTTAGCTCCCTCTGTACCGCTACACTCAATTTTACGTGTTAAACATGTAATTGCTCTTTAACCCAGGCGTATTCTTTCCCTATATAACTGGCAAATTGAACACACGAATACGTTTTTATCGGAAACTGTGAATTTACAGAGGAACCCAAATCACTACACAACACTACACCGTGAATTCTGGTACGACTCACGGCCGTGCACAAATTATGGAATGCAAACACTGAAATATGCTCTTCCGTCAACTCTTAATACCCG